>NC_091175.1:1367894-1491678 GCF_040958095.1 Procambarus clarkii | reverse complement strand
GGCAAAATATTGTCTAATTCGATGATATTTTGTTTAAATCACATGAAGTAAAAGGAGATGATAAACGTCAAAATATTGCTAATTTCGATGATTTTTCGTACGAAACAAAATGCAAGAAAACTTGCTTAAAATGCAATATTATGCGAAATTCTTAGATTTGAAGGCCAAATCACATATCGTGATACTACATGAAATAGTATCGAAATGTTGGTAAAAATGAATATATTTACGTAATATCAAACTACATAAAAAAACGTGAAAAAAATAACTATATAACCATATTTGAGGATTTTAACTTCAAATCATAGAGCGAGGTTTCGTATTATTTAGATCCAAGAAAAGACATATGACAATGTTGTTTCCAATACAAATGTTAAAAAACAATGTGTTTTCATTAGAATTAAATATAATGTTCTTGATTTTCCGTTTATATTAACGATGAAAGATGTACACGTAAACCGCTCTAATCCGGCTGAAATGTCGATATATGCAATAAAAACCGAACTTCTCCCCTTTTCAATATCTTACTCAGTATTTTAACGAGAAACAAATAGATGATTGAAAATGAAGTATTTAAGGTTATTATCTAATCAATTATGTGTTTGCATCATTTTTATCGTATATATATGAATTAATACCCATGGACTGAAAATTCACAAAAACGTGGAAACGGCAAAATATTGCCTAATTCGATGATATTTTGTTTAAATCACATGAAGGAAAAGGAGATGATAAACGTTAAAATATTGCTAATTTCGATGATTTTTCGTACGAAACAAATGCAAGAAAACTTGCTTAAAATGCAATATTATGCGAAATTCTGAGATTTGAAGGCCAAATCACATATCGTGATACTACATGAAATAGTATCGAAATATTGGTAAAAATGAATATATTTACGTAATATCAAACTACATGAAAATCGTGAAAAAAAGTCACTATTTCCCCATATTTAGGGATTATAACTTAGAATCATAGAGCGAGGTTTCGTATTATTTAGATCCAAGAAAAGACATATGAAAATGTTGTTTCCAATACAAATGATAAAAATCAATGTGTTTTCATTAGAATTAACTAAAATGTTCCTGATTTTCCGTTTATATTAACGAGGGAAGATGTACACGTAAAACCGCTCTAATCCGGCTGAAACGTCGATATATGCAATAAAAACCGAACTTCTCCCCTTTTCAATATCTTACTCAGTATTTTAACGAGAAACAAATAGATGATTGAAAATGAAATATTTAAGGTTATTATCTAATCAATTATGTGTTTGCATCATTTTTGTCGTATACATATGAATTAATACCCATGGACTGAAAATTCACAAAAACGTAGAAAACGGCAAAATATTGCCTAATTCAATGATATTTTGTTTAAATCACATGAAGGAAAAGGGGATGATAAACGTCAAAATATTGCTAAATTCGATGATTTTTCGTACGAAACTAAATGCAAGAAAACTTGCTTAAAATGCAATATTACGCGAAATTCTGAGATTTGAAGGGCAAATCACATATCGTGATACTACATGAAATAGTATCGGAATATTGGTAAAAATGAATATATTTGCGTAATATCAAACTACATGATTAACGTGAAAAAGTTACTATTTTACCATATTTGAGGATTTTACCTTCAAATCATAGAGCGAGGTTTCGTATTATTTAGATCCAAGAAAAGACATATGGCAATGTTGTTTCCAATACAAATTATAAAAATCAATGTGTTTTCATTAGAATTAACTAAAATGTTCTTGATTTTTCGTTTATATTACCGATGGAAGATGTACACGTAAAACCGCTCTATTCCGGCTGAAACGTCGATATATGCAATAAAAACAGAACTTCTCCCCTTTTCAATATCTTACTCAGTATTTTAACGAGAAAGAAATAGTTGATTGAAAATGAAGTATTTAAGGTTATTATCTAATCAATTATGTGTTTGCATCATTTTTATCGTATATATATGAATTAAAACCCATGGACTGAAAATTCACAAAAACGTGGAAAACGGCAAAATATTGCCTAATTCGATGATATTTTGTTTAAATCACATGAAGGAAAAGGAGATGATAAACGTCAAAATATTGCTATATTCGATGATTTTTCGTACGAAACAAAATGCAAGAAAACTTGCTTAAAATGCAATATTATGCGAAATTCTGAGATTTCAAGGCCAAATCACATTTCTTGATACTACATGAAATAGTATCGAAATATTGGTACAAAATGAATATATTTGCGTAATATCAAACTACATGATTAACGTGAAAAAGTTACTATTTTACCATATTTGAGGATTTTACCTTCAAATCACAGAGCGAGGTTTCGTATTATTTAGATCCAAGAAAAGACATATGACAATGTTGTTTCCAATACAAATGATAAAAAAACAATGTGTTTTCATTAGAATTAACTATAATGTTCTTGATTTTCCGTTTATATTAACGAGGGAAGATGTACACGTAAAACCGCTCTAATTCGGCTGAAACGTCGATATATGCAATAAAAACCGAACTTCTCCCCTTTTCAATATCTTACTCAGTATTTAAACGAGAAACAAATAGATGATTGAAAATGAAGTATTTAAGGTTATTATCTAATCAATTATGTGTTTGCATCATTTTTATCGTATATATATATGAATTAATACCCATGGACGGAAAATTCACAAAAACGAGGAAAACGGCAAAATATTGCCTAATTCGATGATATTTTGTTTAAATCACATGAAGGAAAAGGAGATGATAAACGTTAAAATATCGCTAATTTCGATGATTTTTCATACGAAACAAAATGCAAGAAAACTTGCTTAAAATGCAATATTATGCGAAATTCTGAGATTTGAAGGCCAAATCACATATCGTGATACTACATGAAATAGTATCGAAATATTGGTTAAAGTGAATATATTTACGTAATATCAAACTACATGAAAAACGTGAAAAAAGTCACTATATAACCATATTTGAGGATTTTAACTTCAAATCATAGAGCGAGGTTTGGTATTATTTAGATCCAAGAAAACACATATGACAATGTTGTTTCCAATACAAATGATAAAAAACAATGTGTTTTCATTAGAAATAACTAAAATGTTCTTGATTTTCCGTTTATATTAACGAGGGAAGATGTACACGTAAAACCGCTCTAATCCGGCTGAAACGTCGATATATGCAATAAAAACCGAACTTCTCCCCTTTTCAATATCTTACTCAGTATTTTAACGAGAAACAAATAGATGATTGAAAATGAAGTATTTAAGGTTATTATCTAATCAATTATGTGTTTGCATCATTTTTATCGTATATATATGAATCATGTCTTTTCTACCCATGGACTGAAAATTCACAAAAACGTGGAAAACGGCAAAATATTGCCTAATTCGATGATATTTTGTTTAAATCACATGAAGGAAAAGGGGATGATAAACGTCAAAATATTGCTAAATTCGATGATTTTTCGTACGAAACAAAATGCAAGAAAACTTGCTTTAAATGCAGTATTATGCGAAATTCTGAGATTTCAAGGCCAAATCACATATCGTGATACTACATGAAATAGTATCGAAATATTGGTAAAAATGAATATATTTACGTAATATCAAACTACATGAAAATCGTGAAAAAAGTCACTATTTAACTATATTTGAGGATTATAACTTAGAATCATAGAGCGAGGTTTCGTATTATTTAGATCCAAGAAAAGACATATGACAATGTTGTTTCCAATACAAATGATAAAAATCAATGTGTTTTCATTAGAATTAACTAAATGTTCCTGATTTTCCGTTTATATTACTGATGGAAGATGTACACGTAAAACCGCTCTATTCCGGCTGAAACGTCGATATATGCAATAAAAACAGAACTTCTCCCCTTTTCAATATCTTTCTGAGTATTTTAACTAGAAACAAATAGTTGATTGAAAATGAAGTATTTAAGGTTATTATCTAATCAATTATGTGTTTGCATCATTTTTATCGTATATATATATGAATTAATACCCATGGACGGAAAATTCACAAAAACGAGGAAAACGGCAAAATATTGCCTAATTCGATGATATTTTGTTTAAATCACATGAAGGAAAAGGAGATGATAAACGTTAAAATATTGCTAATTTCGATGATTTTTCATACGAAACAAAATGCAAGAAAACTTGCTTAAAATGCAATATTATGCGAAATTCTGAGATTTGAAGGCCAAATCACATATCGTGATACTACATGAAATAGTATCGAAATATTGGTTAAAGTGAATATATTTACGTAATATCAAACTACATGAAAAACGTGAAAAAAGTCACTATATAACCATATTTGAGGATTTTAACTTCAAATCATAGAGCGAGGTTTGGTATTATTTAGATCCAAGAAAAGACATATGACAATGTTGTTTCCAATACAAATGATAAAAAACAATGTGTTTTCATTAGAAATAACTAAAATGTTCTTGATTTTCCGTTTATATTAACGAGGGAAGATGTACACGTAAAACCGCTCTAATCCGGCTGAAACGTCGATATATGCAATAAAAACCGAACTTCTCCCCTTTTCAATATCTTACTCAGTATTTTAACGAGAAACAAATAGATGATTGAAAATGAAGTATTTAAGGTTATTATCTAATCAATTATGTGTTTGCATCATTTTTATCGTATATATATGAATCATGTCTTTTCTACCCATGGACTGAAAATTCACAAAAACGTGGAAAACGGCAAAATATTGCCTAATTCGATGATATTTTGTTTAAATCACATGAAGGAAAAGGGGATGATAAACGTCAAAATATTGCTAAATTCGATGATTTTTCGTACGAAACAAAATGCAAGAAAACTTGCTTAAAATTCAATATTACGCGAAATTCTGAGATTTGAAGGGCAAATCACATATCGTGATACTACATGAAATAGTATCGGAATATTGGTAAAAATGAATATATTTGCGTAATATCAAACTACATGATTAACGTGAAAAAGTTACTATTTTACCATATTTGAGGATTTTACCTTCAAATCATAGAGCGAAGTTTCGTATTATTTAGATCCCAGAAAAGACATATGGCAATGTTGTTTCCAATACAAATGATAAAAATCAATGTGTTTTCATTAGAATTAACTAAAATGTTCCTGATTTTCCGTTTATATTACCGATGGAAGATGTAAACGAAACCGCTCTATTCCGGCTGAAACGTCGATATATGCAATAAAATCAGAACTTCTCCCCCTTTCAATATCTTACTCAGTATTTTAACGAGAAAGAAAAGTTGATTGAAAATGAAGTATTTAAGGTTATTATCTAATCAATTATGTGTTTGCATCATTTTTATCGTATATATATGAATTAAAACCCATGGACTGAAAATTCACAAAAACGTGGAAAACGGCAAAATATTGTCTAATTCGATGATATTTTGTTTAAATCACATGAAGTAAAAGGAGATGATAAACGTCAAAATATTGCTAATTTCGATGATTTTTCGTACGAAACAAAATGCAAGAAAACTTGCTTAAAATGCAATATTATGCGAAATTCTTAGATTTGAAGGCCAAATCACATATCGTGATACTACATGAAATAGTATCGAAATGTTGGTAAAAATGAATATATTTACGTAATATCAAACTACATAAAAAACGTGAAAAAAATAACTATATAACCATATTTGAGGATTTTAACTTCAAATCATAGAGCGAGGTTTCGTATTATTTAGATCCAAGAAAAGACATATGACAATGTTGTTTCCAATACAAATGTTAAAAAACAATGTGTTTTCATTAGAATTAAATATAATGTTCTTGATTTTCCGTTTATATTAACGATGAAAGATGTACACGTAAAACCGCTCTAATCCGGCTGAAATGTCGATATATGCAATAAAAACCGAACTTCTCCCCTTTTCAATATCTTACTCAGTATTTTAACGAGAAACAAATAGATGATTGAAAATGAAGTATTTAAGGTTATTATCTAATCAATTATGTGTTTGCATCATTTTTATCGTATATATATGAATTAATACCCATGGACTGAAAATTCACAAAAACGTGGAAAACGGCAAAATATTGCCTAATTCGATGATATTTTGTTTAAATCACATGAAGGAAAAGGAGATGATAAACGTTAAAATATTGCTAATTTCGATGATTTTTCGTACGAAACAAAATGCAAGAAAACTTGCTTAAAATGCAATATTATGCGAAATTCTGAGATTTGAAGGCCAAATCACATATCGTGATACTACATGAAATAGTATCGAAATATTGGTAAAAATGAATATATTTACGTAATATCAAACTACATGAAAATCGTGAAAAAAGTCACTATTTCCCCATATTTAGGGATTATAACTTAGAATCATAGAGCGAGGTTTCGTATTATTTAGATCCAAGAAAAGACATATGAAAATGTTGTTTCCAATACAAATGATAAAAATCAATGTGTTTTCATTAGAATTAACTAAAATGTTCCTGATTTTCCGTTTATATTAACGAGGGAAGATGTACACGTAAAACCGCTCTAATCCGGCTGAAACGTCGATATATGCAATAAAAACCGAACTTCTCCCCTTTTCAATATCTTACTCAGTATTTTAACGAGAAACAAATAGATGATTGAAAATGAAATATTTAAGGTTATTATCTAATCAATTATGTGTTTGCATCATTTTTGTCGTATACATATGAATTAATACCCATGGACTGAAAATTCACAAAAACGTAGAAAACGGCAAAATATTGCCTAATTCAATGATATTTTGTTTAAATCACATGAAGGAAAAGGGGATGATAAACGTCAAAATATTGCTAAATTCGATGATTTTTCGTACGAAACTAAATGCAAGAAAACTTGCTTAAAATGCAATATTACGCGAAATTCTGAGATTTGAAGGGCAAATCACATATCGTGATACTACATGAAATAGTATCGGAATATTGGTAAAAATGAATATATTTGCGTAATATCAAACTACATGATTAACGTGAAAAAGTTACTATTTTACCATATTTGAGGATTTTACCTTCAAATCATAGAGCGAGGTTTCGTATTATTTAGATCCAAGAAAAGACATATGGCAATGTTGTTTCCAATACAAATTATAAAAATCAATGTGTTTTCATTAGAATTAACTAAAATGTTCTTGATTTTTCGTTTATATTACCGATGGAAGATGTACACGTAAAACCGCTCTATTCCGGCTGAAACGTCGATATATGCAATAAAAACAGAACTTCTCCCCTTTTCAATATCTTACTCAGTATTTTAACGAGAAAGAAATAGTTGATTGAAAATGAAGTATTTAAGGTTATTATCTAATCAATTATGTGTTTGCATCATTTTTATCGTATATATATGAATTAAAACCCATGGACTGAAAATTCACAAAAACGTGGAAAACGGCAAAATATTGCCTAATTCGATGATATTTTGTTTAAATCACATGAAGGAAAAGGAGATGATAAACGTCAAAATATTGCTATATTCGATGATTTTTCGTACGAAACAAAATGCAAGAAAACTTGCTTAAAATGCAATATTATGCGAAATTCTGAGATTTCAAGGCCAAATCACATTTCTTGATACTACATGAAATAGTATCGAAATATTGGTACAAATGAATATATTTGCGTAATATCAAACTACATGATTAACGTGAAAAAGTTACTATTTTACCATATTTGAGGATTTTACCTTCAAATCACAGAGCGAGGTTTCGTATTATTTAGATCCAAGAAAAGACATATGACAATGTTGTTTCCAATACAAATGATAAAAAACAATGTGTTTTCATTAGAATTAACTATAATGTTCTTGATTTTCCGTTTATATTAACGAGGGAAGATGTACACGTAAAACCGCTCTAATTCGGCTGAAACGTCGATATATGCAATAAAAACCGAACTTCTCCCCTTTTCAATATCTTACTCAGTATTTAAACGAGAAACAAATAGATGATTGAAAATGAAGTATTTAAGGTTATTATCTAATCAATTATGTGTTTGCATCATTTTTATCGTATATATATATGAATTAATACCCATGGACGGAAAATTCACAAAAACGAGGAAAACGGCAAAATATTGCCTAATTCGATGATATTTTGTTTAAATCACATGAAGGAAAAGGAGATGATAAACGTTAAAATATCGCTAATTTCGATGATTTTTCATACGAAACAAAATGCAAGAAAACTTGCTTAAAATGCAATATTATGCGAAATTCTGAGATTTGAAGGCCAAATCACATATCGTGATACTACATGAAATAGTATCGAAATATTGGTTAAAGTGAATATATTTACGTAATATCAAACTACATGAAAAACGTGAAAAAAGTCACTATATAACCATATTTGAGGATTTTAACTTCAAATCATAGAGCGAGGTTTGGTATTATTTAGATCCAAGAAAACACATATGACAATGTTGTTTCCAATACAAATGATAAAAAACAATGTGTTTTCATTAGAAATAACTAAAATGTTCTTGATTTTCCGTTTATATTAACGAGGGAAGATGTACACGTAAAACCGCTCTAATCCGGCTGAAACGTCGATATATGCAATAAAAACCGAACTTCTCCCCTTTTCAATATCTTACTCAGTATTTTAACGAGAAACAAATAGATGATTGAAAATGAAGTATTTAAGGTTATTATCTAATCAATTATGTGTTTGCATCATTTTTATCGTATATATATGAATCATGTCTTTTCTACCCATGGACTGAAAATTCACAAAAACGTGGAAAACGGCAAAATATTGCCTAATTCGATGATATTTTGTTTAAATCACATGAAGGAAAAGGGGATGATAAACGTCAAAATATTGCTAAATTCGATGATTTTTCGTACGAAACAAAATGCAAGAAAACTTGCTTTAAATGCAATATTATGCGAAATTCTGAGATTTCAAGGCCAAATCACATATCGTGATACTACATGAAATAGTATCGAAATATTGGTAAAAATGAATATATTTACGTAATATCAAACTACATGAAAATCGTGAAAAAAGTCACTATTTAACTATATTTGAGGATTATAACTTAGAATCATAGAGCGAGGTTTCGTATTATTTAGATCCAAGAAAAGACATATGACAATGTTGTTTCCAATACAAATGATAAAAATCAATGTGTTTTCATTAGAATTAACTAAAATGTTCCTGATTTTCCGTTTATATTACTGATGGAAGATGTACACGTAAAACCGCTCTATTCCGGCTGAAACGTCGATATATGCAATAAAAACAGAACTTCTCCCCTTTTCAATATCTCTCTGAGTATTTTAACTAGAAACAAATAGTTGATTGAAAATGAAGTATTTAAGGTTATTATCTAATCAATTATGTGTTTGCATCATTTTTATCGTATATATATATGAATTAATACCCATGGACGGAAAATTCACAAAAACGAGGAAAACGGCAAAATATTGCCTAATTCGATGATATTTTGTTTAAATCACATGAAGGAAAAGGAGATGATAAACGTTAAAATATTGCTAATTTCGATGATTTTTCATACGAAACAAAATGCAAGAAAACTTGCTTAAAATGCAATATTATGCGAAATTCTGAGATTTGAAGGCCAAATCACATATCGTGATACTACATGAAATAGTATCGAAATATTGGTTAAAGTGAATATATTTACGTAATATCAAACTACATGAAAAACGTGAAAAAAGTCACTATATAACCATATTTGAGGATTTTAACTTCAAATCATAGAGCGAGGTTTGGTATTATTTAGATCCAAGAAAAGACATATGACAATGTTGTTTCCAATACAAATGATAAAAAACAATGTGTTTTCATTAGAAATAACTAAAATGTTCTTGATTTTCCGTTTATATTAACGAGGGAAGATGTACACGTAAAACCGCTCTAATCCGGCTGAAACGTCGATATATGCAATAAAAACCGAACTTCTCCCCTTTTCAATATGTTACTCAGTATTTTAACGAGAAACAAATAGATGATTGAAAATGAAGTATTTAAGGTTATTATCTAATCAATTATGTGTTTGCATCATTTTTATCGTATATATATGAATCATGTCTTTTCTACCCATGGACTGAAAATTCACAAAAACGTGGAAAACGGCAAAATATTGCCTAATTCGATGATATTTTGTTTAAATCACATGAAGGAAAAGGGGATGATAAACGTCAAAATATTGCTAAATTCGATGATTTTTCGTACGAAACAAAATGCAAGAAAACTTGCTTAAAATTCAATATTACGCGAAATTCTGAGATTTGAAGGGCAAATCACATATCGTGATACTACATGAAATAGTATCGGAATATTGGTAAAAATGAATATATTTGCGTAATATCAAACTACATGATTAACGTGAAAAAGTTACTATTTTACCATATTTGAGGATTTTACCTTCAAATCATAGAGCGAAGTTTCGTATTATTTAGATCCCAGAAAAGACATATGGCAATGTTGTTTCCAATACAAATGATAAAAATCAATGTGTTTTCATTAGAATTAACTAAAATGTTCCTGATTTTCCGTTTATATTACCGATGGAAGATGTAAACGAAAACCGCTCTATTCCGGCTGAAACGTCGATATATGCAATAAAATCAGAACTTCTCCCCCTTTCAATATCTTACTCAGTATTTTAACGAGAAAGAAAAGTTGATTGAAAATGAAGTATTTAAGGTTATTATCTAATCAATTATGTGTTTGCATCATTTTTATCGTATATATATGAATTAAAACCCATGGACTGAAAATTCACAAAAACGTGGAAAACGGCAAAATATTGTCTAATTCGATGATATTTTGTTTAAATCACATGAAGTAAAAGGAGATGATAAACGTCAAAATATTGCTAATTTCGATGATTTTTCGTACGAAACAAAATGCAAGAAAACTTGCTTAAAATGCAATATTATGCGAAATTCTGAGATTTGAAGGCCAAATCACATATCGTGATACTACATGAAATAGTATCGAAATGTTGGTAAAAATGAATATATTTACGTAATATCAAACTACATAAAAAACGTGAAAAAAATAACTATATAACCATATTTGAGGATTTTAACTTCAAATCATAGAGCGAGGTTTCGTATTATTTAGATCCAAGAAAAGACATATGACAATGTTGTTTCCAATACAAATGTTAAAAAACAATGTGTTTTCATTAGAATTAAATATAATGTTCTTGATTTTCCGTTTATATTAACGATGAAAGATGTACACGTAAAACCGCTCTAATCCGGCTTAAATGTCGATATATGCAATAAAAACCGAACTTCTCCCCTTTTCAATATCTTACTCAGTATTTTAACGAGAAACAAATAGATGATTGAAAATGAAGTATTTAAGGTTATTATCTAATCAATTATGTGTTTGCATCATTTTTATCGTATATATATGAATTAATACCCATGGACTGAAAATTCACAAAAACGTGGAAAACGGCAAAATATTGCCTAATTCGATGATATTTTGTTTAAATCACAAGAAGGAAAAGGAGATGATAAACGTTAAAATATTGCTAATTTCGATGATTTTTCGTACGAAACAAAATGCAAGAAAACTTGCTTAAAATGCAATATTATGCGAAATTCTGAGATTTGAAGGCCAAATCACATATCGTGATACTACATGAAATAGTATCGAAATATTGGTAAAAATGAATATATTTACGTAATATCAAACTACATGAAAATCGTGAAAAAAGTCACTATTTCCCCATATTTAGGGATTATAACTTAGAATCATAGAGCGAGGTTTCGTATTATTTAGATCCAAGAAAAGACATATGAAAATGTTGTTTCCAATACAAATGATAAAAATCAATGTGTTTTCATTAGAATTAACTAAAATGTTCCTGATTTTCCGTTTATATTACTGATGGAAGATGTACACGTAAAACCGCTCTATTCCG
This sequence comes from Procambarus clarkii, assembly GCF_040958095.1. Taxonomy (NCBI): domain Eukaryota; kingdom Metazoa; phylum Arthropoda; class Malacostraca; order Decapoda; family Cambaridae; genus Procambarus; species Procambarus clarkii. The sequence goes on along the minus strand of NC_091175.1, from coordinate 1,479,754 downwards.
GCTGAAACGTCGATATATGCAATAAAAACAGAACTTCTTCCCTTTTCAATATCTTACTCAGTATATTAACGAGAAACAAATAGATGATTGAAAATGAAGTATTTAAGGTTATTATATAATCAATTATGTGTTTGCATCATTTTTATCGTATATATATGAATTATTACCCATGTACGGAAAATTCACAAAAACGTGGAAAACGGCAAAATATTGCCTAATTCGATGATATTTTGTTTAAATCACATGAAGGAAAAGGAGATGATAAACGTTAAAATATTGCTAATTTCGATGATTTTTCGTACGAAACAAAATGCAAGAAAACTTGCTTAAAATGCAATATTATGCGAAATTCTGAGATTTGAAGGCCAAATCACATATCGTGATACTACATGAAATAGTATCGAAATATTGGTAAAAATGAATATATTTACGTAATATCAAACTACATGAAAATCGTGAAAAAAGTCACTATTTAACTATATTTGAGGATTATAGCTTAGAATCATAGAGCGAAGTTTCGTATTATTTAGATCCAAGAAAAGACATATGACAATGTTGTTTCCAATACAAATGATAAAAATCAATGTGTTTTCATTAGAATTAACTAAAATGTTCCTGATTTTTCGTTTATATTACTGATGGAAGATGTACACGTAAAACCGCTCTATTCCGGCTGAAACGTCGATATATGCAATAAAAACAGAACTTCTCCCCTTTTCAATATCTTTCTGAGTATTTTAACGAGAAACAAATAGTTGATTGAAAATGAAGTATTTAAGGTTATTATCTAATCAATTATGTGTTTGCATCATTTTTATCGTATATATAATGAGTTAATACCCATAGACTGAAAATTCACAAAAACGTGGAAAAACGGCAAAATATTGCCTAATTCGATGATATTTTGTTTAAATCACATGAAGGAAAAGGGGATGATAAACGTCAAAATATTGCTAAATTCGATGATTTTTCGTACGAAACAAAATGCAAGAAAACTTGCTTAAAATTCAATATTACGCGAAATTCTGAGATTTGAAGGGCAAATCACATATCGTGATACTACATGAAATAGTATCGGAATATTGGTAAAAATGAATATATTTGCGTAATATCAAACTACATGATTAACGTGAAAAAGTTACTATTTTACCATATTTGAGGATTTTACCTGCAAATCATAGAGCGAAGTTTCGTATTATTTAGATCCCAGAAAAGACATATGGCAATGTTGTTTCCAATACAAATGATAAAAATCAATGTGTTTTCATTAGAATTAACTAAAATGTTCCTGATTTTCCGTTTATATTACCGATGGAAGATGTAAACGAAAACCGCTCTATTCCGGCTGAAACGTCGATATATGCAATAAAATCAGAACTTCTCCCCCTTTCAATATCTTACTCAGTGATGACCAGACCACACACTAGAAATTGAAGAGACGACGACGTTTCGGTCCGTCCTGGACCATTCTCAAGTCGATTGTGATGAGGACAGGTAGGGACAAGAATTAAATAGGCAAGAGAGAGCTGAGGAGGAAAGTCAGGTGTAGGGGATAGTAGTAATGAGAACTGCAGCAGGCCTATTGGCCCATACGAGGCAGCTCCTATTATAACCACCGAAGGAGATGGTAATAGGAATAAGAAGAGAATAGCAAGGGAGCGTAGAAGACAATGAACAGAAAAAGGGAGAAGAGAGAAAGAAAGGGAAAGAGAAAGAAAGAAATGGAAGGGGGAAAGCTTATGTTAAGTCACGTTTGTTAGAAAGATTAGAGCATTTGAGTATATACTGTGAAAGGGAAGAATCCACAGCAACAAAGCCAGGACTCAAGTTCATGTTGGGTACATTGTTAATAAGAGCCGATTCTACAAGACGGCGTCTGTGTAGAGTAGAGGCAGGAAAGATTATTTTGGAGGAAGACCAATCAATGGGATGATTAGAATCCCTCACATGGCAGAAGAGAGCATTGTTAGTGTCTGCAGACATAACACTTCTCTTGTGTTCTTTAAGTCTGTCATTCAGTGTACGGCCAGTTTCGCCAAAGTATTGGAGAGGACAAGATGAACAGGAAATAGAGTAGACACCAGCAGCATTAGAAGCAGGAGGAGCAGTGTGAACTAGATTGCTACGAAGTGTGTTAGTTTGTCGAAAGGCGAGTTTAATGTCAAGAGGACGAAAGGTATTGGTAAAAGTTTTGAGTTCAGATATGAAGGGAAGGCATAGTACAGTGCTACTAGTGTTGGAAGCAGGTTTAGGATGAAAGAAATTTCGTTTAGCTTGAGAGTGGGCACAGTTGATGAAATGCAAAGGATAACCAAGGCGAGAGAATGATTTGTAGATAAAACAAAATTTCAGAATCAAGAAACTGAGGGTCGCTGATGCGTAGAGCGCGGAGGAAGAGAGAGACGAGGACACTTTTCTTAACAGAAGGAGGATGGTAGGAAAAGAAGTGAATGTACATGCCACTATGCATGGGTTTACGGTAGACAGAGAAAGAGAACCCAGACACAGAGCTGTGAACATGAACATCAAGAAAAGGAAGGAGGGAATTAGATTCCCACTCAACTTTTAAATGGATAGAAGGAGCCAGATTGTTAAGAGAGGCGAGGAAAGGCTGGAAAAGATTAAGGTCATGAGGCCATAAAGCAAAAATGTCATCAACATAGCGAAGCCAGAGAGAGGGACGAGTATCAATAGAAGGAAGAAGAACAGTTTCGAAGTATTCCATGTAGAAATTAGCAAGAACGGGGGAGAGAGGGGAACCCATATCGACACCGAAAGTTTGAGTGTAATATTTACCGTTGAAAGAGAAAGAGTTAGATTCAACACAGAGTCTAATGAGATCGAGGAAAACGTCAGTGGGAAGTGGGAGAGGAAGGAGACCCTCTGACGCCTTCTGTCTGAGGAAAGAGAGAACGTCATCGAGCGGAACATTAGTGAACAGAGAGTCGACATCAAGACTAAGCATTTTACAAGAGGGTTGCAGGCGCAGTCTTTCTATGAAGTCCTGAGAGTGACGAAGGTGGGCAGGGGAAAAAGTGCCAAGGTAAGGTGTCAGGGTTTTAGCGAGCCAGGAGGCAAGAGGATAGCTGATAGAGCCCCGTGAAGAAATGATAGGACGAAGAGGAACACCAGGTTTATGAGTCTTAGGAAGACCATAGAAATAAGGAAGAGAAGGGCAGATGACACGGAAACGTTTAATGAGATCAAAGTCAGGAGGGCAAAGACTAGAGAGATGTCTTAGTTTGCGGTTAAAGGAAGTTTTGAGGCGATCCAAAGGGTTAGAAGTCAGAGGAGCATAAGTGTGAGAGTCAGAGAGCAAGACATCTGCTTTTCGGAGGTAGTCCTCACGGTCAAGGACAACCACCGAATTGCTTTTGTCTGAAGGAAGGATAAGAATAGAGTTGTTAGATTTCAGGGAGGCAAGGGCAAGCTGGAAGCGACGAGGAAGGTGGTTATTTTTAGAAAACAAGCTGTCAAGAACGGGGATAAGGGCCCCTCTAAAGGCAGACAGGTCCGAAAGAGTACTAGAGTTAGAATTGACAAACCTGTCAAAGGAACTAATGAGATCAATGCCACAGCGTGGGCCAGGGGAAGTAGCAAAAGACAGACCAAGACCAAGAAGTTCTTGCTGGTGCTTAGAAAGAGAGTAGGACGAAAGGTTGGTAACACAGTCAGAGAGAGAGTATTTGGCCCAAGGACTGTTGGAGATCAGGCGTTGAAGTTTGTTGTGTAGTGTGGAGGAGTGGTGGGAAGAGGAGACGTGAGCAGCGTCAAATGCAATTGGAAAAATGATATTGCATAGATCACTGGGAAGAGAAGAGGACAGAAAGCGTTGCTGTTGACGAACAGCAAGAAAGGCCTCGTCAACTTGCAAGGAGGTGGCATGAATAAGTTCTTGAAGAAGAAGGCGGGCATGTTCAGGGAAAGGAGATCCCGAAGTGTTGAACTGGAGAAAGTGAGATAAAGAATGGGGGAGAACTTGCTCAGCAAGACAGTCTTTAAGAAACCTGAGCTGGTTCTTTCGACGCTTGGCGGCAAGCAGGGAAGATTCAAAGGCGCGAAAAGGCCGTTTGAAGGAAGGTAGAGCATCAAAGAAATTAAACAGAGTAAGACGCGTACGTGTGGTATCCATATGCAGGCGATGAGTCACAATAACGTGGCTGAAGTATGATGACCAGACCACACACTAGAAATTGAAGAGACGACGACGTTTCGGTCCGTCCTGGACCATTCTCAAGTCGATTGTGATGAGGACAGGTAGGGACAAGAATTAAATAGGCAAGAGAGAGCTGAGGAGGAAAGTCAGGTGTAGGGGATAGTAGTAATTCTTGTCCCTACCTGTCCTCATCACAATCGACTTGAGAATGGTCCAGGACGGACCGAAACGTCGTCGTCTCTTCAATTTCTAGTGTGTGGTCTGGTCATCATACTTCAGCCACGTTATTGTGACTCATCGCCTGCATCTTACTCAGTATTTTAACGAGAAAGAAAAGTTGATTGAAAATGAAGTATTTAAGGTTATTATCTAATCAATTATGTGTTTGCATCATTTTTATCGTATATATATGAATTAAAACCCATGGACTGTAAATTCACAAAAACGTGGAAAACGGCAAAATATTGTCTAATTCGATGATATTTTGTTTAAATCACATGAAGTAAAAGGAGATGATAAACGTCAAAATATTGCTAATTTCGATGATTTTTCGTACGAAACAAAATGCAAGAAAACTTGCTTAAAATGCAATATTATGCGAAATTCTGAGATTTGAAGGCCAAATCACATATCGTGATACTACATGAAATAGTATCGAAATGTTGGTAAAAATGAATATATTTACGTAATATCAAACTACATAAAAAACGTGAAAAAAATAACTATATAACTATATTTGAGGATTTTAACTTCAAATCATAGAGCGAGGTTTCGTATTATTTAGATCCAAGAAAAGACATATGACAATGTTGTTTCCAATACAAATGTTAAAAAACAATGTGTTTTCATTAGAATTAAATATAATGTTCTTGATTTTTCGTTTATATTAACGAGGGAAGATGTACACGTAAAACCGCTCTAATCCGGCTGAAACGTCGATATATGCAATAAAAACCGAACATCTCCCCTTTTCAATATCTTACTCAGTATTTTAACGAGAAACAAATAGATGATTGAAAATGAAGTATTTAAGGTTATTATCTAATCAATTATGTGTTTGCATCATTTTTATCGTATATATATGAATCATGTCTTTTCTACCCATGGACTGAAAATTCACAAAAACGTGGAAAACGGCAAAATATTGCCTAATTCGATGATATTTTGTTTAAATCACATGAAGGAAAAGGGGATGATAAACGTCAAAATATTGCTAAATTCGATGATTTTTCGTACGAAACAAAATGCAAGAAAACTTGCTTTAAATGCAATATTATGCGAAATTCTGAGATTTCAAGGCCAAATCACATATCGTGATACTACATGAAATAGTATCGAAATATTGGTAAAAATGAATATATTTACGTAATATCAAACTACATGAAAATCGTGAAAAAAGTCACTATTTAACTATATTTGAGGATTATAACTTAGAATCATAGAGCGAGGTTTCGTATTATTTAGATCCAAGAAAAGACATATGACAATGTTGTTTCCAATACAAATGATAAAAATCAATGTGTTTTCATTAGAATTAACTAAAATGTTCCTGATTTTCCGTTTATATTACTGATGGAAGATGTACACGTAAAACCGCTCTATTCCGGCTGAAACGTCGATATATGCAATAAAAACAGAACTTCTCCCCTTTTCAATATCTTTCTGAGTATTTTAACTAGAAACAAATAGTTGATTGAAAATGAAGTATTTAAGGTTATTATCTAATCAATTATGTGTTTGCATCATTTTTATCGTATATATATATGAATTAATACCCATGGACGGAAAATTCACAAAAACGAGGAAAACGGCAAAATATTGCCTAATTCGATGATATTTTGTTTAAATCACATGAAGGAAAAGGAGATGATAAACGTTAAAATATTGCTAATTTCGATGATTTTTCATACGAAACAAAATGCAAGAAAACTTGCTTAAAATGCAATATTATGCGAAATTCTGAGATTTGAAGGCCAAATCACATATCGTGATACTACATGAAATAGTATCGAAATATTGGTTAAAGTGAATATATTTACGTAATATCAAACTACATGAAAAACGTGAAAAAAGTCACTATATAACCATATTTGAGGATTTTAACTTCAAATCATAGAGCGAGGTTTGGTATTATTTAGATCCAAGAAAAGACATATGACAATGTTGTTTCCAATACAAATGATAAAAAACAATGTGTTTTCATTAGAAATAACTAAAATGTTCTTGATTTTCCGTTTATATTAACGAGGGAAGATGTACACGTAAAACCGCTCTAATCCGGCTGAAACGTCGATATATGCAATAAAAACCGAACTTCTCCCCTTTTCAATATCTTACTCAGTATTTTAACGAGAAACAAATAGATGATTGAAAATGAAGTATTTAAGGTTATTATCTAATCAATTATGTGTTTGCATCATTTTTATCGTATATATATGAATCATGTCTTTTCTACCCATGGACTGAAAATTCACAAAAACGTGGAAAACGGCAAAATATTGCCTAATTCGATGATATTTTGTTTAAATCACATGAAGGAAAAGGGGATGATAAACGTCAAAATATTGCTAAATTCGATGATTTTTCGTACGAAACAAAATGCAAGAAAACTTGCTTTAAATGCAATATTATGCGAAATTCTGAGATTTCAAGGCCAAATCACATATCGTGATACTACATGAAATAGTATCGAAATATTGGTAAAAATGAATATATTTACGTAATATCAAACTACATGAAAATCGTGAAAAAAGTCACTATTTAACTATATTTGAGGATTATAACTTAGAATCATAGAGCGAGGTTTCGTATTATTTAGATCCAAGAAAAGACATATGACAATGTTGTTTCCAATACAAATGATAAAAATCAATGTGTTTTCATTAGAATTAACAAAAATGTTCCTGATTTTCCGTTTATATTACTGATGGAAGATGTACACGTAAAACCGCTCTATTCCGGCTGAAACGTCGATATATGCAATAAAAACCGAACTTCTCCCCTTTTCAATATCTTACTCAGTATTTAAACGAGAAACAAATAGATGATTGAAAATGAAGTATTTAAGGTTATTATCTAATCAATTATGTGTTTGCATCATTTTTATCGTATATATATATGAATTAATACCCATGGACGGAAAATTCACAAAAACGAGGAAAACGGCAAAATATTGCCTAATTCGATGATATTTTGTTTAAATCACATGAAGGAAAATGAGATGATAAACGTTAAAATATTGCTAATTTCGATGTTTTTTCGTACGAAACAAAATGCAAGAAAACTTGCTTAAAATGCAATATTATGCGAAATTCTGAGATTTGAAGGCCAAATCACATATCGTGATACTACATGAAATAGTATCGAAATATTGGTTAAAATGAATATATTTACGTAATATCAAACTACATGAAAAACGTGAAAAAAGTCACTATATAACCATATTTGAGGATTTTAACTTCAAATCATAGAGCGAGGTTTGGTATTATTTAGATCCAAGAAAACACATATGACAATGTTGTTTCCAATACAAATGATAAAAAACAATGTGTTTTCATTAGAAATAACTAAAATGTTCTTGTTTTTCCGTTTATATTAACGAGGGAAGATGTACACGTAAAACCGCTCTAATCCGGCTGAAACGTCGATATATGCAATAAAAACCGAACTTCTCCCCTTTTCAATATCTTACTCAGTGTATTAACGAGAAACAAATAGATGATTGAAAATGAAGTATTTAAGGTTATTATCTAATCAATTATGTGTTTGCATCATTTTTATCGTATATATATGAATTATTACCCATGGACGGAAAATTCACAAAAACGTGGAAAACGGCAAAATATTGCCTAATTCGATGATATTTTGTTTAAATCACATGAAGGAAAAGGAGATGATAAACGTTAAAATATTGCTAATTTCGATGATTTTTCGTACGAAACAAAATGCAAGAAAACTTGCTTAAAATGCAATATTATGCGAAATTCTGAGATTTGAAGGCCAAATCACATATCGTGATACTACATGAAATAGTATCGGAATATTGGTAAAAATGAATATATTTGCGTAATATCAAACTACATGATTAACGTGAAAAAGTAACTATTTTACCATATTTGAGGATTTTACCTTCAAATCATAGAGCGAGGTTTCGTATTATTTAGATCCAAGAAAAGACATATGGCAATGTTGTTTCCAATACAAATTATAAAAATCAATGTGTTTTCATTAGAATTAACTAAAATGTTCTTGATTTTCCGTTTATATTACCGATGGAAGATGTACACGTAAAACCGCTCTATTCCGGCTGAAACGTCGATATATGCAATAAAAACAGAACTTCTCCACTTTCCAATATCTTACTCAGTATATTAACGAGAAACAAATATATGATTGAAAATGAAGTATTTAAGGTTATTATCTAATCAATTATGTGTTTGCATCATTTTTATCGTATATATATGAATTAATACCCATTTACGGAAAATTCACAAAAATGTGGAAAACGGCAAAATATTGCCTAATTCGATGATATTTTGTTTAAATCACATGAAGGAAAAGGAGATGATAAACGTTAAAATATTGCTAATTTCGATGATTTTTCGTACGAAACAAAATGCAAGAAAACTTGCTTAAAATGCAATATTATGCGAAATTCTGAGATTTGAAGGCCAAATCACATATCGTGATACTACATGAAATAGTATCGAAATATTGGTAAAAATGAATATATTTACGTAATATCAAACTACATGAAAAACGTGAAAAAAGTCACTATATAACCATATTTGAGGATTTTAACTTCAAATCATAAAGCGAGGTTTGGTATTATTTAGATCCAAGAAAAGACATATGACAATGTTGTTTCCAATACAAATGATAAAAAACAATGTGTTTTCATTAGAAATAACTAAAATGTTCTTGATTTTCCGTTTATATTAACGAGGGAAGATGTACACGTAAAACCGCTCTAATCCGGCTGAAACGTCGATATATGCAATAAAAACCGAACTTCTCCCCTTTTCAATATCTTACTCAGTATTTAAACGAGAAACAAATAGATGATTGAAAATGAAGTATTTAAGGTTATTATCTAATCAATTATGTGTTTGCATCATTTTTATCGTATATATATATATGAATTAATACCCATGGACGGAAAATTCACAAAAACGAGGAAAACGGCAAAATATTGCCTAATTCGATGATATTTTGTTTAAATCACATGAAGGAAAAGGAGATGATTAACGTTAAAATATTGCTAATTTCGATGATTTTTCGAACGAAACAAAATGCAAGAAAACTTGCTTAAAATGCAATATTATGCGAAATTCTGAGATTTGAAGGCCAAATCACATATCGTGATACTACATGAAATAGTATCGAAATATTGGTTAAAATGAATATATTTACGTAATATCAAACTACATGAAAAACGTGAAAAAATTCACTATATAACCATATTTGAGGATTTTAACTTCAAATCATAGAGCGAGGTTTCGTATTATTTAGTTCCAAGAAAAGACATATGACAATGTTGTTTCCAATACAAATGATAAAAAACAATGTTTTTCATTAGAATTAACTATAATGTTCTTGATTTTCCGTTTATATTAACGAGGGAAGATGTACACGTAAAACCGCTCTAATCCGGCTGAAACGTCGATATATGCAATAAAAACCGAACTTCTCCCCTTTTTAACATCTTACTCAGTATTTTAACGAGAAACAAATAGATGATTGAAAATGAAATATTTAAGGTTATTATCTAATCAATTATGTGTTTGCATCATTTTTGTTGTATACATATGAATTAATACCCATGGACTGAAAATTCACAAAAACGTAGAAAACGGCAAAATATTGCCTAATTCAATGATATTTTGTTTAAATCACATGAAGGAAAAGGGGATGATAAACGTCAAAATATTGCTAAATTCGATGATTTTTCGTACGAAACTAAATGCAAGAAAACTTGCTTAAAATGCAATATTACGCGAAATTCTGAGATTTGAAGGGCAAATCACATATCGTGATACTACATGAAATAGTATCGGAATATTGGTAAAAATGAATATATTTGCGTAATATCAAACTACATGATTAACGTGAAAAAGTTACTATTTTACCATATTTGAGGATTTTACCTTCAAATCATAGAGCGAGGTTTCGTATTATTTAGATCCAAGAAAAGACATATGGCAATGTTGTTTCCAATACAAATTATAAAAATCAATGTGTTTTCATTAGAATTAACTAAAATGTTCTTGATTTTTCGTTTATATTACCGATGGAAGATGTACACGTAAAACCGCTCTATTCCGGCTGAAACGTCGATATATGCAATAAAAACAGAACTTCTCCCCTTTTCAATATCTTACTCAGTATTTTAACGAGAAAGAAATAGTTGATTGAAAATGAAGTATTTAAGGTTATTATCTAATCAATTATGTGTTTGCATCATTTTTATCGTATATATATGAATTAAAACCCATGGACTGAAAATTCACAAAAACGTGGAAAACGGCAAAATATTGCCTAATTCGATGATATTTTGTTTAAATCACATGAAGGAAAAGGAGATGATAAACGTCAAAATATTGCTATATTCGATGATTTTTCGTACGAAACAAAATGCAAGAAAACTTGCTTAAAATGCAATATTATGCGAAATTCTGAGATTTCAAGGCCAAATCACATTTCTTGATACTACATGAAATAGTATCGAAATATTGGTACAAATGAATATATTTGCGTAATATCAAACTACATGATTAACGTGAAAAAGTTACTATTTTACCATATATGAGGATTTTACCTTCAAATCACAGAGCGAGGTTTCGTATTATTTAGATCCAAGAAAAGACATATGACAATGTTGTTTCCAATACAAATGATAAAAAACAATGTGTTTTCATTAGAATTAACTATAATGTTCTTGATTTTCCGTTTATATTAACGAGGGAAGATGTACACGTAAAACCGCTCTAATTCGGCTGAAACGTCGATATATGCAATAAAAACCGAACTTCTCCCCTTTTCAATATCTTACTCAGTATTTAAACGAGAAACAAATAGATGATTGAAAATGAAGTATTTAAGGTTATTATCTAATCAATTATGTGTTTGCATCATTTTTATCGTATATATATATGAATTAATACCCATGGACGGAAAATTCACAAAAACGAGGAAAACGGCAAAATATTGCCTAATTCGATGATATTTTGTTTAAATCACATGAAGGAAAAGGAGATGATAAACGTTAAAATATCGCTAATTTCGATGATTTTTCATACGAAACAAAATGCAAGAAAACTTGCTTAAAATGCAATATTATGCGAAATTCTGAGATTTGAAGGCCAAATCACATATCGTGATACTACATGAAATAGTATCGAAATATTGGTTAAAGTGAATATATTTACGTAATATCAAACTACATGAAAAACGTGAAAAAAGTCACTATATAACCATATTTGAGGATTTTAACTTCAAATCATAGAGCGAGGTTTGGTATTATTTAGATCCAAGAAAACACATATGACAATGTTGTTTCCAATACAAATGATAAAAAACAATGTGTTTTCATTAGAAATAACTAAAATGTTCTTGATTTTCCGTTTATATTAACGAGGGAAGATGTACACGTAAAACCGCTCTAATCCGGCTGAAACGTCGATATATGCAATAAAAACCGAACTTCTCCCCTTTTCAATATCTTACTCAGTATTTTAACGAGAAACAAATAGATGATTGAAAATGAAGTATTTAAGGTTATTATCTAATCAATTATGTGTTTGCATCATTTTTATCGTATATATATGAATCATGTCTTTTCTACCCATGGACTGAAAATTCACAAAAACGTGGAAAACGGCAAAATATTGCCTAATTCGATGATATTTTGTTTAAATCACATGAAGGAAAAGGGGATGATAAACGTCAAAATATTGCTAAATTCGATGATTTTTCGTACGAAACAAAATGCAAGAAAACTTGCTTTAAATGCAATATTATGCGAAATTCTGAGATTTCAAGGCCAAATCACATATCGTGATACTACATGAAATAGTATCGAAATATTGGTAAAAATGAATATATTTACGTAATATCAAACTACATGAAAATCGTGAAAAAAGTCACTATTTAACTATATTTGAGGATTATAACTTAGAATCATAGAGCGAGGTTTCGTATTATTTAGATCCAAGAAAAGACATATGACAATGTTGTTTCCAATACAAATGATAAAAATCAATGTGTTTTCATTAGAATTAACTAAAATGTTCCTGATTTTCCGTTTATATTACTGATGGAAGATGTACACGTAAAACCGCTCTATTCCGGCTGAAACGTCGATATATGCAATAAAAACAGAACTTCTCCCCTTTTCAATATCTCTCTGAGTATTTTAACTAGAAACAAATAGTTGATTGAAAATGAAGTATTTAAGGTTATTATCTAATCAATTATGTGTTTGCATCATTTTTATCGTATATATATATGAATTAATACCCATGGACGGAAAATTCACAAAAACGAGGAAAACGGCAAAATATTGCCTAATTCGATGATATTTTGTTTAAATCACATGAAGGAAAAGGAGATGATAAACGTTAAAATATTGCTAATTTCGATGATTTTTCATACGAAACAAAATGCAAGAAAACTTGCTTAAAATGCAATATTATGCGAAATTCTGAGATTTGAAGGCCAAATCACATATCGTGATACTACATGAAATAGTATCGGAATATTGGTTAAAGTGAATATATTTACGTAATATCAAACTACATGAAAAACGTGAAAAAAGTCACTATATAACCATATTTGAGGATTTTAACTTCAAATCATAGAGCGAGGTTTGGTATTATTTAGATCCAAGAAAAGACATATGACAATGTTGTTTCCAATACAAATGATAAAAAACAATGTGTTTTCATTAGAAATAACTAAAATGTTCTTGATTTTCCGTTTATATTAACGAGGGAAGATGTACACGTAAAACCGCTCTAATCCGGCTGAAACGTCGATATATGCAATAAAAACCGAACTTCTCCCCTTTTCAATATGTTACTCAGTATTTTAACGAGAAACAAATAGATGATTGAAAATGAAGTATTTAAGGTTATTATCTAATCAATTATGTGTTTGCATCATTTTTATCGTATATATATGAATCATGTCTTTTCTACCCATGGACTGAAAATTCACAAAAACGTGGAAAACGGCAAAATATTGCCTAATTCGATGATATTTTGTTTAAATCACATGAAGGAAAAGGGGATGATAAACGTCAAAATATTGCTAAATTCGATGATTTTTCGTACGAAACAAAATGCAAGAAAACTTGCTTTAAATGCAATATTATGCGAAATTCTGAGATTTCAAGGCCAAATCACATATCGTGATACTACATGAAATAGTATCGAAATATTGGTAAAAATGAATATATTTACGTAATATCAAACTACATGAAAATCGTGAAAAAAGTCACTATTTAACTATATTTGAGGATTATAACTTAGAATCATAGAGCGAGGTTTCGTATTATTTAGATCCAAGAAAAGACATATGACAATGTTGTTTCCAATACAAATGATAAAAATCAATGTGTTTTCATTAGAATTAACTAAAATGTTCCTGATTTTCCGTTTATATTACTGATGGAAGATGTACACGTAAAACCGCTCTATTCCGGCTGAAACGTCGATATATGCAATAAAAACAGAACTTCTCCCCTTTTCAATATCTTTCTGAGTATTTTAACTAGAAACAAATAGTTGATTGAAAATGAAGTATTTAAGGTTATTATCTAATCAATTATGTGTTTGCATCATTTTTATCGTATATATATATGAATTAATACCCATGGACGGAAAATTCACAAAAACGAGGAAAACGGCAAAATATTGCCTAATTCGATGATATTTTGTTTAAATCACATGAAGGAAAAGGAGATGATAAACGTTAAAATATTGCTAATTTCGATGATTTTTCATACGAAACAAAATGCAAGAAAACTTGCTTAAAATGCAATATTTTGCGAAATTCTGAGATTTGAAGGCCAAATCACATATCGTGATACTACATGAAATAGTATCGAAATATTGGTTAAAGTGAATATATTTACGTAATATCAAACTACATGAAAAACGTGAAAAAAGTCACTATATAACCATATTTGAGGATTTTAACTTCAAATCATAGAGCGAGGTTTGGTATTATTTAGATCCAAGAAAAGACATATGACAATGTTGTTTCCAATACAAATGATAAAAAACAATGTGTTTTCATTAGAAATAACTAAAATGTTCTTGATTTTCCGTTTATATTAACGAGGGAAGATGTACACGTAAAACCGCTCTAATCCGGCTGAAACGTCGATATATGCAATAAAAACCGAACTTCTCCCCTTTTCAATATCTTACTCAGTATTTTAACGAGAAACAAATAGATGATTGAAAATGAAGTATTTAAGGTTATTATCTAATCAATTATGTGTTTGCATCATTTTTATCGTATATATATGAATCATGTCTTTTCTACCCATGGACTGAAAATTCACAAAAACGTGGAAAACGGCAAAATATTGCCTAATTCGATGATATTTTGTTTAAATCACATGAAGGAAAAGGGGATGATAAACGTCAAAATATTGCTAAATTCGATGATTTTTCGTACGAAACAAAATGCAAGAAAACTTGCTTAAAATTCAATATTACGCGAAATTCTGAGATTTGAAGGGCAAATCACATATCGTGATACTACATGAAATAGTATCGGAATATTGGTAAAAATGAATATATTTGCGTAATATCAAACTACATGATTAACGTGAAAAAGTTACTATTTTACCATATTTGAGGATTTTACCTTCAAATCATAGAGCGAAGTTTCGTATTATTTAGATCCCAGAAAAGACATATGGCAATGTTGTTTCCAATACAAATGATAAAAATCAATGTGTTTTCATTAGAATTAACTAAAATGTTCCTGATTTTCCGTTTATATTACCGATGGAAGATGTAAACGAAAACCGCTCTATTCCGGCTGAAACGTCGATATATGCAATAAAATCAGAACTTCTCCCCCTTTCAATATCTTACTCAGTATTTTAACGAGAAAGAAAAGTTGATTGAAAATGAAGTATTTAAGGTTATTATCTAATCAATTATGTGTTTGCATCATTTTTATCGTATATATATGAATTAAAACCCATGGACTGAAAATTCACAAAAACGTGGAAAACGGCAAAATATTGTCTAATTCGATGATATTTTGTTTAAATCACATGAAGTAAAAGGAGATGATAAACGTCAAAATATTGCTAATTTCGATGATTTTTCGTACGAAACAAAATGCAAGAAAACTTGCTTAAAATGCAATATTATGCGAAATTCTGAGATTTGAAGGCCAAATCACATATCGTGATACTACATGAAATAGTATCGAAATGTTGGTAAAAATGAATATATTTACGTAATATCAAACTACATAAAAAACGTGAAAAAAATAACTATATAACCATATTTGAGGATTTTAACTTCAAATCATAGAGCGAGGTTTCGTATTATTTAGATCCAAGAAAAGACATATGACAATGTTGTTTCCAATACAAATGTTAAAAAACAATGTGTTTTCATTAGAATTAAATATAATGTTCTTGATTTTCCGTTTATATTAACGATGAAAGATGTACACGTAAAACCGCTCTAATCCGGCTGAAATGTCGATATATGCAATAAAAACCGAACTTCTCCCCTTTTCAATATCTTACTCAGTATTTTAACGAGAAACAAATAGATGATTGAAAATGAAGTATTTAAGGTTATTATCTAATCAATTATGTGTTTGCATCATTTTTATCGTATATATATGAATTAATACCCATGGACTGAAAATTCACAAAAACGTGGAAAACGGCAAAATATTGCCTAATTCGATGATATTTTGTTTAAATCACATGAAGGAAAAGGAGATGATAAACGTTAAAATATTGCTAATTTCGATGATTTTTCGTACGAAACAAAATGCAAGAAAACTTGCTTAAAATGCAATATTATGCGAAATTCTGAGATTTGAAGGCCAAATCACATATCGTGATACTACATGAAATAGTATCGAAATATTGGTAAAAATGAATATATTTACGTAATATCAAACTACATGAAAATCGTGAAAAAAGTCACTATTTCCCCATATTTAGGGATTATAACTTAGAATCATAGAGCGAGGTTTCGTATTATTTAGATCCAAGAAAAGACATATGAAAATGTTGTTTCCAATACAAATGATAAAAATCAATGTGTTTTCATTAGAATTAACTAAAATGTTCCTGATTTTCCGTTTATATTAACGAGGGAAGATGTACACGTAAAACCGCTCTAATCCGGCTGAAACGTCGATATATGCAATAAAAACCGAACTTCTCCCCTTTTCAATATCTTACTCAGTATTTTAACGAGAAACAAATAGATGATTGAAAATGAAATATTTAAGGTTATTATCTAATCAATTATGTGTTTGCATCATTTTTGTCGTATACATATGAATTAATACCCATGGACTGAAAATTCACAAAAACGTAGAAAACGGCAAAATATTGCCTAATTCAATGATATTTTGTTTAAATCACATGAAGGAAAAGGGGATGATAAACGTCAAAATATTGCTAAATTCGATGATTTTTCGTACGAAACTAAATGCAAGAAAACTTGCTTAAAATGCAATATTACGCGAAATTCTGAGATTTGAAGGGCAAATCACATATCGTGATACTACATGAAATAGTATCGGAATATTGGTAAAAATGAATATATTTGCGTAATATCAAACTACATGATTAACGTGAAAAAGTTACTATTTTACCATATTTGAGGATTTTACCTTCAAATCATAGAGCGAGGTTTCGTATTATTTAGATCCAAGAAAAGACATATGGCAATGTTGTTTCCAATACAAATTATAAAAATCAATGTGTTTTCATTAGAATTAACTAAAATGTTCTTGATTTTTCGTTTATATTACCGATGGAAGATGTACACGTAAAACCGCTCTATTCCGGCTGAAACGTCGATATATGCAATAAAAACAGAACTTCTCCCCTTTTCAATATCTTACTCAGTATTTTAACGAGAAAGAAATAGTTGATTGAAAATGAAGTATTTAAGGTTATTATCTAATCAATTATGTGTTTGCATCATTTTTATCGTATATATATGAATTAAAACCCATGGACTGAAAATTCACAAAAACGTGGAAAACGGCAAAATATTGCCTAATTCGATGATATTTTGTTTAAATCACATGAAGGAAAAGGAGATGATAAACGTCAAAATATTGCTATATTCGATGATTTTTCGTACGAAACAAAATGCAAGAAAACTTGCTTAAAATGCAATATTATGTGAAATTCTGAGATTTCAAGGCCAAATCACATTTCTTGATACTACATGAAATAGTATCGAAATATTGGTACAAATGAATATATTTGCGTAATATCAAACTACATGATTAACGTGAAAAAGTTACTATTTTACCATATTTGAGGATTTTACCTTCAAATCACAGAGCGAGGTTTCGTATTATTTAGATCCAAGAAAAGACATATGACAATGTTGTTTCCAATACAAATGATAAAAAACAATGTGTTTTCATTAGAATTAACTATAATGTTCTTGATTTTCCGTTTATATTAACGAGGGAAGATGTACACGTAAAACCGCTCTAATTCGGCTGAAACGTCGATATATGCAATAAAAACCGAACTTCTCCCCTTTTCAATATCTTACTCAGTATTTAAACGAGAAACAAATAGATGATTGAAAATGAAGTATTTAAGGTTATTATCTAATCAATTATGTGTTTGCATCATTTTTATCGTATATATATATGAATTAATACCCATGGACGGAAAATTCACAAAAACGAGGAAAACGGCAAAATATTGCCTAATTCGATGATATTTTGTTTAAATCACATGAAGGAAAAGGAGATGATAAACGTTAAAATATCGCTAATTTCGATGATTTTTCATACGAAACAAAATGCAAGAAAACTTGCTTAAAATGCAATATTATGCGAAATTCTGAGATTTGAAGGCCAAATCACATATCGTGATACTACATGAAATAGTATCGAAATATTGGTTAAAGTGAATATATTTACGTAATATCAAACTACATGAAAAACGTGAAAAAAGTCACTATATAACCATATTTGAGGATTTTAACTTCAAATCATAGAGCGAGGTTTGGTATTATTTAGATCCAAGAAAACACATATGACAATGTTGTTTCCAATACAAATGATAAAAAACAATGTGTTTTCATTAGAAATAACTAAAATGTTCTTGATTTTCCGTTTATATTAACGAGGGAAGATGTACACGTAAAACCGCTCTAATCCGGCTGAAACGTCGATATATGCAATAAAAACCGAACTTCTCCCCTTTTCAATATCTTACTCAGTATTTTAACGAGAAACAAATAGATGATTGAAAATGAAGTATTTAAGGTTATTATCTAATCAATTATGTGTTTGCATCATTTTTATCGTATATATATGAATCATGTCTTTTCTACCCATGGACTGAAAATTCACAAAAACGTGGAAAACGGCAAAATATTGCCTAATTCGATGATATTTTGTTTAAATCACATGAAGGAAAAGGGGATGATAAACGTCAAAATATTGCTAAATTCGATGATTTTTCGTACGAAACAAAATGCAAGAAAACTTGCTTTAAATGCAATATTATGCGAAATTCTGAGATTTCAAGGCCAAATCACATATCGTGATACTACATGAAATAGTATCGAAATATTGGTAAAAATGAATATATTTACGTAATATCAAACTACATGAAAATCGTGAAAAAAGTCACTATTTAACTATATTTGAGGATTATAACTTAGAATCATAGAGCGAGGTTTCGTATTATTTAGATCCAAGAAAAGACATATGACAATGTTGTTTCCAATACAAATGATAAAAATCAATGTGTTTTCATTAGAATTAACTAAAATGTTCCTGATTTTCCGTTTATATTACTGATGGAAGATGTACACGTAAAACCGCTCTATTCCGGCTGAAACGTCGATATATGCAATAAAAACAGAACTTCTCCCCTTTTCAATATCTCTCTGAGTATTTTAACTAGAAACAAATAGTTGATTGAAAATGAAGTATTTAAGGTTATTATCTAATCAATTATGTGTTTGCATCATTTTTATCGTATATATATATGAATTAATACCAATGGACGGAAAATTCACAAAAACGAGGAAAACGGCAAAATATTGCCTAATTCGATGATATTTTGTTTAAATCACATGAAGGAAAAGGAGATGATAAACGTTAAAATATTGCTAATTTCGATGATTTTTCATACGAAACAAAATGCAAGAAAACTTGCTTAAAATGCAATATTATGCGAAATTCTGAGATTTGAAGGCCAAATCACATATCGTGATACTACATGAAATAGTATCGAAATATTGGTTAAAGTGAATATATTTACGTAATATCAAACTACATGAAAAACGTGAAAAAAGTCACTATATAACCATATTTGAGGATTTTAACTTCAAATCATAGAGCGAGGTTTGGTATTATTTAGATCCAAGAAAAGACATATGACAATGTTGTTTCCAATACAAATGATAAAAAACAATGTGTTTTCATTAGAAATAACTAAAATGTTCTTGATTTTCCGTTTATATTAACGAGGGAAGATGTACACGTAAAACCGCTCTAATCCGGCTGAAACGTCGATATATGCAATAAAAACCGAACTTCTCCCCTTTTCAATATGTTACTCAGTATTTTAACGAGAAACAAATAGATGATTGAAAATGAAGTATTTAAGGTTATTATCTAATCAATTATGTGTTTGCATCATTTTTATCGTATATATATGAATCATGTCTTTTCTACCCATGGACTGAAAATTCACAAAAACGTGGAAAACGGCAAAATATTGCCTAATTCGATGATATTTTGTTTAAATCACATGAAGGAAAAGGGGATGATAAACGTCAAAATATTGCTAAATTCGATGATTTTTCGTACGAAACAAAATGCAAGAAAACTTGCTTAAAATTCAATATTACGCGAAATTCTGAGATTTGAAGGGCAAATCACATATCGTGATACTACATGAAATAGTATCGGAATATTGGTAAAAATGAATATATTTGCGTAATATCAAACTACATGATTAACGTGAAAAAGTTACTATTTTACCATATTTGAGGATTTTACCTTCAAATCATAGAGCGAAGTTTCGTATTATTTAGATCCCAGAAAAGACATATGGCAATGTTGTTTCCAATACAAATGATAAAAATCAATGTGTTTTCATTAGAATTAACTAAAATGTTCCTGATTTTCCGTTTATATTACCGATGGAAGATGTAAACGAAAACCGCTCTATTCCGGCTGAAACGTCGATATATGCAATAAAATCAGAACTTCTCCCCCTTTCAATATCTTACTCAGTATTTTAACGAGAAAGAAAAGTTGATTGAAAATGAAGTATTTAAGGTTATTATCTAATCAATTATGTGTTTGCATCATTTTTATCGTATATATATGAATTAAAACCCATGGACTGAAAATTCACAAAAACGTGGAAAACGGCAAAATATTGTCTAATTCGATGATATTTTGTTTAAATCACATGAAGTAAAAGGAGATGATAAACGTCAAAATATTGCTAATTTCGATGATTTTTCGTACGAAACAAAATGCAAGAAAACTTGCTTAAAATGCAATATTATGCGAAATTCTGAGATTTGAAGGCCAAATCACATATCGTGATACTACATGAAATAGTATCGAAATGTTGGTAAAAATGAATATATTTACGTAATATCAAACTACATAAAAAACGTGAAAAAAATAACTATATAACCATATTTGAGGATTTTAACTTCAAATCATAGAGCGAGGTTTCGTATTATTTAGATCCAAGAAAAGACATATGACAATGTTGTTTCCAATACAAATGTTAAAAAACAATGTGTTTTCATTAGAATTAAATATAATGTTCTTGATTTTCCGTTTATATTAACGATGAAAGATGTACACGTAAAACCGCTCTAATCCGGCTTAAATGTCGATATATGCAATAAAAACCGAACTTCTCCCCTTTTCAATATCTTACTCAGTATTTTAACGAGAAACAAATAGATGATTGAAAATGAAGTATTTAAGGTTATTATCTAATCAATTATGTGTTTGCATCATTTTTATCGTATATATATGAATTAATACCCATGGACTGAAAATTCACAAAAACGTGGAAAACGGCAAAATATTGCCTAATTCGATGATATTTTGTTTAAATCACAAGAAGGAAAAGGAGATGATAAACGTTAAAATATTGCTAATTTCGATGATTTTTCGTACGAAACAAAATGCAAGAAAACTTGCTTAAAATGCAATATTATGCGAAATTCTGAGATTTGAAGGCCAAATCACATATCGTGATACTACATGAAATAGTATCGAAATATTGGTAAAAATGAATATATTTACGTAATATCAAACTACATGAAAATCGTGAAAAAAGTCACTATTTCCCCATATTTAGGGATTATAACTTAGAATCATAGAGCGAGGTTTCGTATTATTTAGATCCAAGAAAAGACATATGAAAATGTTGTTTCCAATACAAATGATAAAAATCAATGTGTTTTCATTAGAATTAACTAAAATGTTCCTGATTTTCCGTTTATATTACTGATGGAAGATGTACACGTAAAACCGCTCTATTCCGGCTGAAACGTCGATATATGCAATAAAAACAGAACTTCTTCCCTTTTCAATATCTTACTCAGTATATTAACGAGAAACAAATAGATGATTGAAAATGAAGTATTTAAGGTTATTATATAATCAATTATGTGTTTGCATCATTTTTATCGTATATATATGAATTATTACCCATGTACGGAAAATTCACAAAAACGTGGAAAACGGCAAAATATTGCCTAATTCGATGATATTTTGTTTAAATCACATGAAGGAAAAGGAGATGATAAACGTTAAAATATTGCTAATTTCGATGATTTTTCGTACGAAACAAAATGCAAGAAAACTTGCTTAAAATGCAATATTATGCGAAATTCTGAGATTTGAAGGCCAAATCACATATCGTGATACTACATGAAATAGTATCGAAATATTGGTAAAAATGAATATATTTACGTAATATCAAACTACATGAAAATCGTGAAAAAAGTCACTATTTAACTATATTTGAGGATTATAGCTTAGAATCATAGAGCGAAGTTTCGTATTATTTAGATCCAAGAAAAGACATATGACAATGTTGTTTCCAATACAAATGATAAAAATCAATGTGTTTTCATAAGAATTAACTAAAATGTTCCTGATTTTTCGTTTATATTACTGATGGAAGATGTACACGTAAAACCGCTCTATTCCGGCTGAAACGTCGATATATGCAATAAAAACAGAACTTCTCCCCTTTTCAATATCTTTCTGAGTATTTTAACGAGAAACAAATAGTTGATTGAAAATGAAGTATTTAAGGTTATTATCTAATCAATTATGTGTTTGCATCATTTTTATCGTATATATAATGAGTTAATACCCATAGACTGAAAATTCACAAAAACGTGGAAAAACGGCAAAATATTGCCTAATTCGATGATATTTTGTTTAAATCACATGAAGGAAAAGGGGATGATAAACGTCAAAATATTGCTAAATTCGATGATTTTTCGTACGAAACAAAATGCAAGAAAACTTGCTTAAAATTCAATATTACGCGAAATTCTGAGATTTGAAGGGCAAATCACATATCGTGATACTACATGAAATAGTATCGGAATATTGGTAAAAATGAATATATTTGCGTAATATCAAACTACATGATTAACGTGAAAAAGTTACTATTTTACCATATTTGAGGATTTTACCTGCAAATCATAGAGCGAAGTTTCGTATTATTTAGATCCCAGAAAAGACATATGGCAATGTTGTTTCCAATACAAATGATAAAAATCAATGTGTTTTCATTAGAATTAACTAAAATGTTCCTGATTTTCCGTTTATATTACCGATGGAAGATGTAAACGAAAACCGCTCTATTCCGGCTGAAACGTCGATATATGCAATAAAATCAGAACTTCTCCCCCTTTCAATATCTTACTCAGTGATGACCAGACCACACACTAGAAATTGAAGAGACGACGACGTTTCGGTCCGTCCTGGACCATTCTCAAGTCGATTGTGATGAGGACAGGTAGGGACAAGAATTAAATAGGCAAGAGAGAGCTGAGGAGGAAAGTCAGGTGTAGGGGATAGTAGTAATGAGAACTGCAGCAGGCCTATTGGCCCATACGAGGCAGCTCCTATTATAACCACCGAAGGAGATGGTAATAGGAATAAGAAGAGAATAGCAAGGGAGCGTAGAAGACAATGAACAGAAAAAGGGAGAAGAGAGAAAGAAAGGGAAAGAGAAAGAAAGAAATGGAAGGGGGAAAGCTTATGTTAAGTCACGTTTGTTAGAAAGATTAGAGCATTTGAGTATATACTGTGAAAGGGAAGAATCCACAGCAACAAAGCCAGGACTCAAGTTCATGTTGGGTACATTGTTAATAAGAGCCGATTCTACAAGACGGCGTCTGTGTAGAGTAGAGGCAGGAAAGATTATTTTGGAGGAAGACCAATCAATGGGATGATTAGAATCCCTCACATGGCAGAAGAGAGCATTGTTAGTGTCTGCAGACATAACACTTCTCTTGTGTTCTTTAAGTCTGTCATTCAGTGTACGGCCAGTTTCGCCAAAGTATTGGAGAGGACAAGATGAACAGGAAATAGAGTAGACACCAGCAGCATTAGAAGCAGGAGGAGCAGTGTGAACTAGATTGCTACGAAGTGTGTTAGTTTGTCGAAAGGCGAGTTTAATGTCAAGAGGACGAAAGGTATTGGTAAAAGTTTTGAGTTCAGATATGAAGGGAAGGCATAGTACAGTGCTACTAGTGTTGGAAGCAGGTTTAGGATGAAAGAAATTTCGTTTAGCTTGAGAGTGGGCACAGTTGATGAAATGCAAAGGATAACCAAGGCGAGAGAATGATTTGTAGATAAAACAAAATTTCAGAATCAAGAAACTGAGGGTCGCTGATGCGTAGAGCGCGGAGGAAGAGAGAGACGAGGACACTTTTCTTAACAGAAGGAGGATGGTAGGAAAAGAAGTGAATGTACATGCCACTATGCATGGGTTTACGGTAGACAGAGAAAGAGAACCCAGACACAGAGCTGTGAACATGAACATCAAGAAAAGGAAGGAGGGAATTAGATTCCCACTCAACTTTTAAATGGATAGAAGGAGCCAGATTGTTAAGAGAGGCGAGGAAAGGCTGGAAAAGATTAAGGTCATGAGGCCATAAAGCAAAAATGTCATCAACATAGCGAAGCCAGAGAGAGGGACGAGTATCAATAGAAGGAAGAAGAACAGTTTCGAAGTATTCCATGTAGAAATTAGCAAGAACGGGGGAGAGAGGGGAACCCATATCGACACCGAAAGTTTGAGTGTAATATTTACCGTTGAAAGAGAAAGAGTTAGATTCAACACAGAGTCTAATGAGATCGAGGAAAACGTCAGTGGGAAGTGGGAGAGGAAGGAGACCCTCTGACGCCTTCTGTCTGAGGAAAGAGAGAACGTCATCGAGCGGAACATTAGTGAACAGAGAGTCGACATCAAGACTAAGCATTTTACAAGAGGGTTGCAGGCGCAGTCTTTCTATGAAGTCCTGAGAGTGACGAAGGTGGGCAGGGGAAAAAGTGCCAAGGTAAGGTGTCAGGGTTTTAGCGAGCCAGGAGGCAAGAGGATAGCTGATAGAGCCCCGTGAAGAAATGATAGGACGAAGAGGAACACCAGGTTTATGAGTCTTAGGAAGACCATAGAAATAAGGAAGAGAAGGGCAGATGACACGGAAACGTTTAATGAGATCAAAGTCAGGAGGGCAAAGACTAGAGAGATGTCTTAGTTTGCGGTTAAAGGAAGTTTTGAGGCGATCCAAAGGGTTAGAAGTCAGAGGAGCATAAGTGTGAGAGTCAGAGAGCAAGACATCTGCTTTTCGGAGGTAGTCCTCACGGTCAAGGACAACCACCGAATTGCTTTTGTCTGAAGGAAGGATAAGAATAGAGTTGTTAGATTTCAGGGAGGCAAGGGCAAGCTGGAAGCGACGAGGAAGGTGGTTATTTTTAGAAAACAAGCTGTCAAGAACGGGGATAAGGGCCCCCTCTAAAGGCAGACAGGTCCGAAAGAGTACTAGAGTTAGAATTGACAAACCTGTCAAAGGAACTAATGAGATCAATGCCACAGCGTGGGCCAGGGGAAGTAGCAAAAGACAGACCAAGACCAAGAAGTTCTTGCTGGTGCTTAGAAAGAGAGTAGGACGAAAGGTTGGTAACACAGTCAGAGAGAGAGTATTTGGCCCAAGGACTGTTGGAGATCAGGCGTTGAAGTTTGTTGTGTAGTGTGGAGGAGTGGTGGGAAGAGGAGACGTGAGCAGCGTCAAATGCAATTGGAAAAATGATATTGCATAGATCACTGGGAAGAGAAGAGGACAGAAAGCGTTGCTGTTGACGAACAGCAAGAAAGGCCTCGTCAACTTGCAAGGAGGTGGCATGAATAAGTTCTTGAAGAAGAAGGCGGGCATGTTCAGGGAAAGGAGATCCCGAAGTGTTGAACTGGAGAAAGTGAGATAAAGAATGGGGGAGAACTTGCTCAGCAAGACAGTCTTTAAGAAACCTGAGCTGGTTCTTTCGACGCTTGGCGGCAAGCAGGGAAGATTCAAAGGCGCGAAAAGGCCGTTTGAAGGAAGGTAGAGCATCAAAGAAATTAAACAGAGTAAGACGCGTACGTGTGGTATCCATATGCAGGCGATGAGTCACAATAACGTGGCTGAAGTATGATGACCAGACCACACACTAGAAATTGAAGAGACGACGACGTTTCGGTCCGTCCTGGACCATTCTCAAGTCGATTGTGATGAGGACAGGTAGGGACAAGAATTAAATAGGCAAGAGAGAGCTGAGGAGGAAAGTCAGGTGTAGGGGATAGTAGTAATTCTTGTCCCTACCTGTCCTCATCACAATCGACTTGAGAATGGTCCAGGACGGACCGAAACGTCGTCGTCTCTTCAATTTCTAGTGTGTGGTCTGGTCATCATACTTCAGCCACGTTATTGTGACTCATCGCCTGCATCTTACTCAGTATTTTAACGAGAAAGAAAAGTTGATTGAAAATGAAGTATTTAAGGTTATTATCTAATCAATTATGTGTTTGCATCATTTTTATCGTATATATATGAATTAAAACCCATGGACTGAAAATTCACAAAAACGTGGAAAACGGCAAAATATTGTCTAATTCGATGATATTTTGTTTAAATCACATGAAGTAAAAGGAGATGATAAACGTCAAAATATTGCTAATTTCGATGATTTTTCGTACGAAACAAAATGCAAGAAAACTTGCTTAAAATGCAATATTATGCGAAATTCTGAGATTTGAAGGCCAAATCACATATCGTGATACTACATGAAATAGTATCGAAATGTTGGTAAAAATGAATATATTTACGTAATATCAAACTACATAAAAAACGTGAAAAAAATAACTATATAACTATATTTGAGGATTTTAACTTCAAATCATAGAGCGAGGTTTCGTATTATTTAGATCCAAGAAAAGACATATGACAATGTTGTTTCCAATACAAATGTTAAAAAACAATGTGTTTTCATTAGAATTAAATATAATGTTCTTGATTTTTCGTTTATATTAACGAGGGAAGATGTACACGTAAAACCGCTCTAATCCGGCTGAAACGTCGATATATGCAATAAAAACCGAACATCTCCCCTTTTCAATATCTTACTCAGTATTTTAACGAGAAACAAATAGATGATTGAAAATGAAGTATTTAAGGTTATTATCTAATCAATTATGTGTTTGCATCATTTTTATCGTATATATATGAATTAATACCTATGGACTGAAAATTCACAAAAACGTGGAAAACGGCAAAATATTGCCTAATTCGATGATATTTTGTTTAAATCACATGAAGGAAAAGGAGATGATAAACGTTAAAATATTGCTAATTTCGATGATTTTTCGTACGAAACAAAATGCAAGAAAACTTGCTTAAAATGCAATATTATGCGAAATTCTGAGATTTGAAGGCCAAATCACATATCGTGATACTACATGAAATAGTATCGAAATATTGGTAAAAATGAATATATTTACGTAATATCAAACTACATGAAAATCGTGAAAAAAGTCACTATTTCCCCATATTTAGGGATTATAACTTAGAATCATAGAGCGAGGTTTGGTATTATTTAGATCCAAGAAAAGACATATGAAAATGTTGTTTCCAATACAAATGATAAAAATCAATGTGTTTTCATTAGAATTAACTAAAATGTTCCTGATTTTCCGTTTATATTACTGATGGAAGATGTACACGTAAAACCGCTCTATTCCGGCTGAAACGTCGATATATGCAATAAAAACAGAACTTCTTCCCTTTTCAATATCTTACTCAGTATATTAACGAGAAACAAATAGATGATTGAAAATGAAGTATTTAAGGTTATTATATAATCAATTATGTGTTTGCATCATTTTTATCGTATATATATGAATTATTACCCATGGACGGAAAATTCACAAAAACGTGGAAAACGGCAAAATATTGCCTAATTCGATGATATTTTGTTTAAATCACATGAAGGAAAAGGAGATGATAAACGTTAAAATATTGCTAATTTCGATGATTTTTCGTACGAAACAAAATGCAAGAAAACTTGCTTAAAATGCAATATTATGCGAAATTCTGAGATTTGAAGGCCAAATCACATATCGTGATACTACATGAAATAGTATCGAAATATTGGTAAAAATGAATATATTTACGTAATATCAAACTACATGAAAATCGTGAAAAAAGTCACTATTTAACTATATTTGAGGATTATAGCTTAGAATCATAGAGCGAGGTTTCGTATTATTTAGATCCAAGAAAAGACATATGACAATGTTGTTTCCAATACAAATGATAAAAATCAATGTGTTTTCATTAGAATTAACTAAAATGTTCCTGATTTTTCGTTTATATTACTGATGGAAGATGTACACGTAAAACCGCTCTATTCCGGATGAAACGTCGATATATGCAATAAAAACAGAACTTCTCCCCTTTTCAATATCTTTCTGAGTATTTTAACGAGAAACAAATAGTTGATTGAAAATGAAGTATTTAAGGTTATTATCTAATCAATTATGTGTTTGCATCATTTTTATCGTATATATAATGAATTAATACCCATAGACTGAAAATTCACAAAAACGTGGAAAAACGGCAAAATATTGCCTAATTCGATGATATTTTGTTTAAATCAAATAAAGGAAAAGGGGATGATAAACGTCAAAATATTGCTAAATTCGATGATTTTTCATACGAAACAAAATGCAAGGAAACTTGCTTAAAATGCAATATTATGCGAAATTCTGAGATTTGAAGGCCAAATCACATATCGTGATACTACATGAAATAGTATCGAAATATTGGTAAAAATGAATATATTTGCGTAATATCAAACTACATGATTAACGTGAAAAAGTCACTATTTTACCATATTTGAGGATTTTACCTTCAAATCATAGAGCGAGGTTTCGTATTATTTGGATCCAAGAAAAGACATATGACAATGTTGTTTCCAATACAAATGATAAAAATCAAAGTGTTTTCATTAGAATTAACTAAAATGTTCTTGATTTTCCGTTTATATTACCGATGGAAGATGTAAACGAAAATCGCTCTATTCCGGCTGAAACGTCGATATATGCAATAAAAACAGAACTTCTCCCCTTTTCAATATCTTACTCAGTATTTTAACGAGAAACAAATAGTTGATTGAAAATGAAGTATTTAAGGTTATTATCTAATCAATTATGTGTTTGCATCATTTTTATCGTATATATATGAATTAATACCCATGGACTAAAAATTCACAAAAACGTGGAAAAACGGAAAAATATTGCCTAATTCGATGATATTTTGTTTAAATCACATGAAGGAAAAGGGGATGATAAACGTCAAAATATTGCTAAATTCGATGATTTTTCGTACGAAACAAAATGCAAGAAAACTTGCTTAAATTCAATATTACGCGAAATTCTGAGATTTGAAGGGCAAATCACATATCGTGATACTACATGAAATAGTATCGGAATATTGGTAAAAATGAATATATTTGCGTAATATCAAACTACATGATTAACGTGAAAAAGTTACTATTTTACCATATTTGAGGATTTTACCTTCAAATCATAGAGCGAGGTTTCGTATTATTTAGATCCCAGAAAAGACATATGGCAATGTTGTTTCCAATACAAATGATAAAAATCAATGTGTTTTCATTAGAATTAACTAAAATGTTCCTGATTTTCTGTTTATATTACCGATGGAAGATGCAAACGAAAACCGCTCTATTCCGGCTGAAACGTCGATATATGCAATAAAATCAGAACTTCACCCCCTTTCAATATCTTACTCAGTATTTTAACGAGAAAGAAAAGTTGATTGAAAATGAAGTATTTAAGGTTATTATCTAATCAATTATGTGTTTGCATCATTTTTATCGTATATATATGAATTAAAACCCATGGACTGAAAATTCACAAAGACGTGGAAAAACGGCAAAATATTGCCTAATTCGATGATATTTTGTTTAAATCAAATAAAGGAAAAGGGGATGATAAACGTCAAAATATTGCTAAATTCGATGATTTTTCATACGAAACAAAATGCAAGGAAACTTGCTTAAAATGCAATATTATGCGAAATTCTGAGATTTGAAGGCCAAATCACATATCGTGATACTACATGAAATAGTATCGAAATATTGGTAAAAATGAATATATTTGCGTAATATCAAACTACATGATTAACGTGAAAAAGTCACTATTTTACCATATTTGAGGATTTTACCTTCAAATCATAGAGCGAGGTTTCGTATTATTTGGATCCAAGAAAAGACATATGACAATGTTGTTTCCAATACAAATGATAAAAATCAAAGTGTTTTCATTAGAATTAACTAAAATGTTCTTGATTTTCCGTTTATATTACCGATGGAAGATGTAAACGAAAATCGCTCTATTCCGGCTGAAACGTCGATATATGCAATAAAAACAGAACTTCTCCCCTTTTCAATATCTTACTCAGTATTTTAACGAGAAAAAAATAGTTGATTGAAAATGAAGTATTTAAGGTTATTATCTAATCAATTATGTGTTTGCATCATTTTTATCGTATATATATGAATTAATACCCATGGACTAAAAATTCACAAAAACGTGGAAAAACGGAAAAATATTGCCTAATTCGATGATATTTTGTTTAAATCACATGAAGGAAAAGGGGATGATAAACGTCAAAATATTGCTAAATTCGATGATTTTTCGTACGAAACAAAATGCAAGAAAACTTGCTTAAAATTCAATATTACGCGAAATTCTGAGATTTGAAGGGCAAATCACATATCGTGATACTACATGAAATAGTATCGGAATATTGGTAAAAATGAATATATTTGCGTAATATCAAACTACATGATTAACGTGAAAAAGTTACTATTTTACCATATTTGAGGATTTTACCTTCAAATCATAGAGCGAGGTTTCGTATTATTTAGATCCCAGAAAAGACATATGGCAATGTTGTTTCCAATACAAATGATAAAAATCAATGTGTTTTCATTAGAATTAACTAAAATGTTCCTGATTTTCTGTTTATATTACCGATGGAAGATGCAAACGAAAACCGCTCTATTCCGGCTGAAACGTCGATATATTCAATAAAATCAGAACTTCTCCCCCTTTCAATATCTTACTCAGTATTTTAACGAGAAAGAAAAGTTGATTGAAAATGAAGTATTTAAGGTTATTATCTAATCAATTATGTGTTTGCATCATTTTTATCGTATATATATGAATTAAAACCCATGGACTGAAAATTCACAAAGACGTGGAAAACGGCAAAATATTGTCTAATTCGATGATATTTTGTTTAAATCACATGAAGGAAAAGGAGATGATAAACGTCAAAATATTGCTAATTTCGATGATTTTTCGTACGAAACAAAATGCAAGAAAACTTGCTTAAAATGCAATATTATGCGAAATTCTGAGATTTGAAGGCCAAATCACATATCGTGATACTACATGAAATAGTATCGAAATATTGGTAAAAATGAATATATTTACGTAATATCAAACTACATAAAAAACGTGAAAAAAATCACTATATAACCATATTTGAGGATTTTAACTTCAAATCATAGAGCGAGGTTTCGTATTATTTAGATCCAAGAAAAGACATATGACAATGTTGTTTCCAATACAAATGTTAAAAAACAATGTGTTTTCATTAGAATTAAATAAAATGTTCTTGATTTTCTGTTTATATTAACGATGAAAGATGTACACGTAAAACCGCTCTAATCCGGCTGAAACGTCGATATATGCAATAAAAACCGAACTTCTTCCCTTTTCAATATCTTACTCAGTATTTTAACGAGAAACAAATAGAAGATTGAAAATGAAGTATTTAAGGTTATTATCTAATCAATTATGTGTTTGCATCATTTTTATCGTATATATATGAATCATATGTCTTTTCTACCCATGGACTGAAAATTCACAAAAACGTGGAAAACGGCAAAATATTGCCTAATTCGATGATATTTTGTTTTAATCACATGAAGGAAAAGGGGATGATAAACGTCAAAATATTGCTAAATTCGATGATTTTTCGTACGAAACAAAATGCAAGAAAACTTGCATAAAATGCAATATTATGCGAAATTCTGAGATTTGAAGGCCAAATCACATACCGTGATACTACATGAAATAGTATCGAAATATTGGTAAAAATGAATATATTTACGTAATATCAAACTACATGAAAATCGTGACAAAAGTCACTATTTCCCCATATTTAGGGATTATAACTTAGAATTATAAAGCGAGGTTTCGTATTATTTAGATCCAAGAAAAGACATATGAAAATGTTGTTTCCAATACAAATGATAAAAATCAATGTGTTTTCATTAGAATTAACTAAAATGTTCCTGATTTTCCGTTTATATTACTGATGGAAGATGTACACGTAAAACCGCTCTATTCCGGCTGAAACGTCGATATATGCAATAAAAACAGAACTTCTCCCCTTTTCAATATCTTACTCAGTATATTAACGAGAAACAAATAGATGGTTGAAAATGAAGTATTTAAGGTTATTATCTAATCAATTATGTGTTTGCATCATTTTCATCGTATATATATGAATTATTACCCATGGACGGAAAATTCACAAAAACGTGGAAAACGGCAAAATATTGCCCAATTCGATGATATTTTGTTTAAATCACATGAAGGAAAAGGAGATGATAAACGTTAAAATATTGCTAATTTCGATGATTTTTCGTACGAAACAAAATGCAAGAAAACTTGCTTAAAATGCAATATTATGCGAAATTCTGAGATTTGAAGGCCAAATCACATATCGTGATACTACATGAAATAGTATCGAAATATTGGTAAAAATGAATATATTTACGTAATATCAAACTACATGAAAAACGTGAAGAAAGTCACTATATAACCATATTTGAGGATTTTAACTTCAAATCATAAAGCGAGGTTTGGTATTATTTAGATCCAAGAAAAGACATATGACAACGTTGTTTCCAATACAAATGATAAAAAACAATGTGTTTTCATTAGAAATAACTAAAATGTTCTTGATTTTCCGTTTATATTAACGAGGGAAGATGTACACGTAAAACCGCTCTAATCCGGCTGAAACGTCGATATATGCAATAAAAACCGAACTTCTCCCCTTTTCAATATCTTACTCAGTATTTTAACGAGAAACAAATAGAAGATTGAAAATGAAGTATTTAAGGTTATTATCTAATCAATTATGTGTTTGCATCATTTTTATCGTATATATATGAATCATATGTCTTTTCTACCCATGGACTGAAAATTCACAAAAACGTGGAAAACGGCAAAATATTGCCTAATTCGATGATATTTTGTTTTAATCACATGAAGGAAAAAAGGATGATAAACGTCAAAATATTGCTAAATTCGATGATTTTTCGTACGAAACAAAATGCAAGAAAACTTGCATAAAATGCAATATTATGCGAAATTCTGAGATTTGAAGGCCAAATCACATATCGTGATACTACATGAAATAGTATCGAAATATTGGTAAAATGAATATATTTGCGTAATATCAAACTACATGATTAACGTGAAAAAGTCACTATTTTACCATATTTGAGGATTTTACCTTCAAATCATAGAGCGAGGTTTCGTATTATTTAGTTCCAAGAAAAGACATGACAATGTTGTTTCCAATACAAATGATAAAAAACAATGTGTTTTCATTAAAATTAACTATAATGTTCTTGATTTTCCGTTTATATTAACGAGGGAAGATGTACACGTAAAACCGCTCTAATCCGGCTGAAACGTCGATATATGCAATAAAAACCGAACTTCTCCCCTTTTCAACATCTTACTCAGTATTTTAACGAGAAACAAATAGATGATTGAAAATGAAGTATTTGTTATTATCTAATCAATTATGTGTTTGCATCATTTTTGTCGTATACATATGAATTAATACCCATGGACTGAAAATTCACAAAAACGTAGAAAACGGCAAAATATTGCCTAATTCAATGATATTTTGTTTAAATCCCATGAAGGAAAAGGG
Organism: Procambarus clarkii; assembly: GCF_040958095.1. NCBI lineage: Eukaryota > Metazoa > Arthropoda > Malacostraca > Decapoda > Cambaridae > Procambarus > Procambarus clarkii. Next base: position 1,445,743 of record NC_091175.1, on the reverse strand, counting down.
GATGATAAACGTCAAAATATTGCTAAATTCGATGATTTTTCGTACGAAACAAAATGCAAGAAAACTTCCTTAAAATGCAATATTACGCGAAATTCTGAGATATGAAGGCCAAATCACATATCGTGATACTACATGAAATAGTATCGAAATATTGGTTAAAATGAATATATTTACGTAATATCAAACTACATGAAAAACGTGAAAAATGTCACTATATAACCATATTTGAGGATTTTAACTTCAAATCATTAAGCGAGGTTTGGTATTATTTAGATCCAAGAAAAGACATATGACAATGTTGTTTCCAATACAAATGATGAAAAACAATGTGTTTTCATTAGAAATAACTAAAATGTTCTTGATTTTCCGTTTATATTAACGAGGGAAGATGTACACGTAAAACCGCTCTAATCCGGCTGAAACGTCGATATATGCAATAAAAACCGAACTTCTCCCCTTTTCAATATCTTACTCAGTATTTTAACGAGAAACCAATAGATGATTGAAAATGAAGTATTTAAGGTTATTATCTAATCAATTATGTGTTTGCATCAATTTTATCGTATATATATGAATCATGTCTTTTCTACCCATAGACTGAAAATTCACAAAAACGTGGAAAAACGGCAAAATATTGCCTAATTCGATGATATTTTGTTTAAATCACATGAAGGAAAAGGGGATGATAAACGTCAAAATATTGCTAAATTCGATGATTTTTCGTACGAAACAAAATGCAAGGAAACTTGCTTAAAATGGAATATTATGCGAAATTCTGAGATTTGAATGCCAAATCACATATCGTGATACTACATAAAATAGTATCGAAATATTGGTAAAAATGAATATATTTGCGTAATATCAAACTACATGATTAACGTGAAAAAGTTACTATTTTACCATATTTGAGGATTTTACCTTCAAATCATAGAGCGAGGTTTCGTATTATTTAGATCCCAGAAAAGACATATGGCAATGTTGTTTCCAATACAAATGATAAAAATCAATGTGTTTTCATTAGAATTAACTAAAATGTTCCTGATTTTCTGTTTATATTACCGATGGAAGATGCAAACGAAAACCGCTCTATTCCGGCTGAAACGTCGATATATGCAATAAAATCAGAACTTCTCCCCCTTTCAATATCTTACTCAGTATTTTAACGAGAAAGAAAAGTTGATTGAAAATGAAGTATTTAAGGTTATTATCTAATCAATTATGTGTTTGCATCATTTTTATCGTATATATATGAATTAAAACCCATGGACTGAAAATTCACAAAAACGTGGAAAACGGCAAAATATTGTCTAATTCGATGATATTTTGTTTAAATCACATGAAGGAAAAGGAGATGATAAACGTCAAAATATTGCTAATTTCGATGATTTTTCGTACGAAACAAAATGCAAGAAAACTTGCTTAAAATGCAATATTATGCGAAATTCTGAGATTTGAAGGCCAAATCACATATCGTGATACTACATAAAATAGTATCGAAATATTGGTAAAAATGAATATATTTACGTAATATCAAACTACATAAAAAACGTGAAAAAAATCACTATATAACCATATTTGAGGATTTTAACTTCAAATCATAGAGCGAGGTTTCGTATTATTTAGATCCAAGAAAAGACATATGACAATGTTGTTTCCAATACAAATGTCAAAAAACAATGTGTTTTCATTAGAATTAAATATAATGTTCTTGATTTTCCGTTTATATTAACGATGAAAGATGTACACGTAAAACCGCTCTAATCCGGCTGAAATGTCGAAATATGCAATAAAAACCGAACTTCTCCCCTTTTCAATATCTTACTCAGTATTTTAACGAGAAACAAATAGATGATTGAAAATGAAGTATTTAAGGTTATTATCTAATCAATTATGTGTTTGCATCATTTTTATCGTATATATATGAATTAATACCCATGGACTGAAAATTCACAAAAACGTGGAAAACGGCAAAATATTGCCTAATTCGATGATATTTTGTTTAAATCACATGAAGGAAAAGGGGATGATAAACGTCAAAATATTGCTAAATTCGATGATTTTTCGTACGAAACAAAATGCAAGAAAACTTGCTTAAAATGCAATATTATGCGAAATTCTGAGATTTGAAGGCCAAATCACATATCGTGATACTACATGAAATAGTATCGAAATATTGGTAAAAATGAATATATTTACGTAATATCAAACTACATGAAAATCGTGAAAAAAGTCACTATTTCCCCATATTTAGGGATTATAACTTAGAATCATAGAGCGAGGTTTCGTATTATTTAGATCCAAGAAAAGACATATGAAAATGTTGTTTCCAATACAAATGATAAAAATCAATGTGTTTTCATTAGAATTAACTAAAATGTTCCTGATTTTCCGTTTATATTACTGATGGAAGATGTACACGTAAAACCGCTCTATTCCGGCTGAAACGTCGATATATGCAATAAAAACAGAACTTCTCCCCTTTTCAATATCTTACTCAGTATATTAACGAGAAACAAATAGATGATTGAAAATGAAGTATTTAAGGTTATTATCTAATCAATTATGTGTTTGCATCATTTTTATCGTATATATATGAATTATTACCCATGGACGGAAAATTCACAAAAACGTGGAAAACGGCAAAATATTGCCTAATTCGATGATATTTTGTTTAAATCACATGAAGGAAAAGGAGATGATAAACGTTAAAATATTGCTAATTTCGATGATTTTTCGTACGAAACAAAATGCAAGAAAACTTGCTTAAAATGCAATATTATGCGAAATTCTGAGATTTGAAGGCCAAATCACATATCGTGATACTACATGAAATAGTATCGAAATATTGGTAAAAATGAATATATTTACGTAATATCAAACTACATGAAAAACGTGAAGAAAGTCACTAAATAACCATATTTGAGGATTTTAACTTCAAATCATAAAGCGAGGTTTGGTATTATTTAAATCCAAGAAAAGACATATGACAACGTTGTTTCCAATACAAATGATAAAAAACAATGTGTTTTCATTAGAAATAACTAAAATGATCTTGATTTTCCGTTTATATTAACGAGGGAAGATGTACACGTAAAACCGCTCTAATCCGGCTGAAACGTCGATATATGCAATAAAAACCGAACTTCTCCCCTTTTCAATATCTTACTCAGTATTTTAACGAGAAACAAATAGATGATTGAAAATGAAGTATTTAAGGTTATTATCTAATCAATTATGTGTTTGCATCATTTTTATCGTATATATATGAATCATATGTCTTTTCTACCCATGGACTGAAAATTCACAAAAACGTGGAAAACGGCAAAATATTGCCTAATTCGATGATATTTTGTTTTAATCACATGAAGGAAAAGGGGATGATAAACGTCAAAATATTGCTAAATTCGATGATTTTTCGTACGAAACAAAATGCAAGAAAACTTGCATAAAATGCAATATTATGCGAAATTCTGAGATTTCAAGGCCAAATCACATATCGTGATACTACATGAAATAGTATGGAAATATTGGTAAAATGAATATATTTGCGTAATATCAAACTACATGATTAACGTGAAAAAGTCACTATTTTACCATATTTGAGGATTTTACCTTCAAATCATAGAGCGAGGTTTCGTATTATTTAGTTCCAAGAAAAGACATATGACAATGTTGTTTCCAATACAAATGATAAAAAACAATGTGTTTTCATTAAAATTAACTATAATGTTCTTGATTTTCCGTTTATATTAACGAGGGAAGATGTACACGTAAAACCGCTCTAATCCGGCTGAAACGTCGATATATGCAATAAAAACCGAACTTCTCCCCTTTTCAACATCTTACTCAGTATTTTAACGAGAAACAAATAGATGATTGAAAATGAAGTATTTGTTATTATCTAATCAATTATGTGTTTGCATCATTTTTGTCGTATACATATGAATTAATACCCATGGACTGAAAATTCACAAAAACGTAGAAAACGGCAAAATATTGCCTAATTCAATGATATTTTGTTTAAATCCCATGAAGGAAAAGGGGATGATAAACGTCAAAATATTGCTAAATTCGATGATTTTTCGTACGAAACAAAATGCAAGAAAACTTCCTTAAAATGCAATATTACGCGAAATTCTGAGATATGAAGGCCAAATCACATATCGTGATACTACATGAAATAGTATCGAAATATTGGTTAAAATGAATATATTTACGTAATATCAAACTACATGAAAAACGTGAAAAAAGTCACTATATAACCATATTTGAGTATTTTAACTTCAAATCATAAAGCGAGGTTTGGTATTATTTAGATCCAAGAAAAGACATATGACAATGTTGTTTCCAATACAAATGATAAAAAACAATGTGTTTTCATTAGAAATAACTAAAATGTTCTTGATTTTCCGTTTATATTAACGAGGGAAGATGTACACGTAAAACCGCTCTAATCCGGCTGAAACGTCGATATATGCAATAAAAACCGAACATCTCCCCTTTTCATTATCTTACTCAGTATTTTAACGAGAAACCAATAGATGATTGAAAATGAAGTATTTAAGGTTATTATCTAATCAATTATGTGTTTGCATCATTTTTATCGTATATATATGAATTAATACCCATGGACTAAAAATTCACAAAAACGTGGAAAAACGGAAAAATATTGCCTAATTCGATGATATTTTGTTTAAATCACATGAAGGAAAAGGGGATGATAAACGTCAAAATATTGCTAAATTCGATGATTTTTCGTACGAAACAAAATGCAAGAAAACTTGCTTAAAATTCAATATTACGCGAAATTCTGAGATTTGAAGGGCAAATCACATATCGTGATACTACATGAAATAGTATCGAAATATTGGTAAAAATGAATATATTTGCGTAATATAAAACTACATGATTAACGTGAAAAAGTCACTATTTTACCATATTTGAGGATTTTACCTTCAAATCATAGAGCGAGGTTTCGTATTATTTAGTTCCAAGAAAAGACATATGACAATGTTGTTTCCAATACAAATGATAAAAAACAATGTGTTTTCATTAGAATTAACTATAATGTTCTTGATTTTCCGTTTATATTAACGAGGGAAGATGTACACGTAAAACCGCTCTAATCCGGCTGAAACGCCGATATATGCAATAAAAACCGAACTTCTCCCCTTTTCAACATCTTACTCAGTATTTTAACGAGAAACAAATAGATGATTGAAAATGAAGTATTTAAGGTTATTATCTAATCAATTATGTGCTTGCATCATTTTTGTCGTATACATATGAATTAATACCCATGGACTGAAAATTCACAAAAACGTAGAAAACGGCAAAATATTGCCTAATTCAATGATATTTTGTTTAAATCACATGAAGGAAAAGGGGATGATAAACGTCAAAATATTGCTAAATTCGATGATTTTTCGTACGAAACTAAATGCAAGAAAACTTGCTTAAAATGCAATATTACGCGAAATTCTGAGATTTGAAGGGCAAATCACATATCGTGATACTACATGAAATAGTATCGAAATATTGGTAAAAATGAATATATTTACGTAATATCAAACTACATGATTAACGTGAAAAAGTTACTATTTTACCATATCTGAGGATTTTACCTTCAAATCATAGAGCGAGGTTTCGTATTATTTAGATCCAAGAAAAGACATATGGCAATGTTGTTTCCAATACAAATGATAAAAATCAATGTGTTTTCATTAGAATTAACTAAAATGTTCCTGATTTTCTGTTTATATTACCGATGGAAGATGTAAACGAAAACCGCTCTATTTCGGCTGAAACGTCTATATATGCAATAAAATCAGAACTTCTCCCCCTTTCAATATCTTACTCAGTATTTTAACGAGAAAGAAAAGTTGATTGAAAATGAAGTATTTAAGGTTATTATCTAATCAATTATATGTTTGCATCATTTTTATCGTATATATATGAATTAAAACCCATGGACTGAAAATTCACAAAAACGTGGAAAACGGCAAAATATTGTCTAATTCGATGATATTTTGTTTAAATCACATGAAGGAAAAGGAGATGATAAACGTCAAAATATTGCTAATTTCGATGATTTTTCGTACGAAACAAAATGCAAGAAAACTTGCTTAAAATGCAATATTATGCGAAATTCTGAGATTTGAAGGCCAAATCACATATCGTGATACTACATGAAATAGTATCGAAATATTGGTAAAAATGAATATATTTACGTAATATCAAACTACATGAAAAACGTGAAAAAAATCACTATATAACCATATTTGAGGATTTTAACTTCAAATCATAGAGCGAGGTTTTGTATTATTTAGATCCAAGAAAAGACATGACAATGTTGTTTCCAATACAAATGTTAAAAAACAGTGTGTTTTCATTAGAATTAACTATAATGTTCTTGATTTTCCGTTTATATTAACGATGAAAGATGTACACGTAAAACCGCTCTAATCCGGCTGAAACGTCGATATAGCAATAAAAACCGAACTTCTCCCCTTTTCAATATCTTACTCAGTATTTTAACGAGAAACAAATAGATAATTGAAAATGAAGTATTTAAGGTTATTATCTAATCAATTATGTGTTTGCATCATTTTTATCGTATATATATGAATCATATGTCTTTTCTACCCATGGACTGAAAATTCACAAAAACGTGGAAAACGGCAAAATATTGCCTAATTCGATGATATTTTGTTTTAATCACATGAAGGAAAAGGGGATGATAAACGTCAAAATATTGTTAAATTCGATGATTTTTCGTACGAAACAAAATGCAAGAAAACTTGCATAAAATGCAATATTATGCGAAATTCTGAGATTTCAAGGCCAAATCACATATCGTGATACTACATGAAATAGTATCGAAATATTGGTAAAAATGAATATATTTACGTAATATCAAACTACATGAAAATCGTGAAAAAAGTCACTATTTAACTATATTTGAGGATTATAACTTAGAATCATAGAGCGAGGTTTCGTATTATTTAGATCCAAGAAAAGACATATGACAATGTTGTTTCCAATACAAATGATAAAAATCAATGTGTTTTCATTAAAATTAACTAAAATGTTCCTGATTTTCCGTTTATATTACTGATGGAAGATGTACACGTAAAACCGCTCTATTCCGGCTGAAACGTCGATATATGCAATAAAGACAGAACTTCTCCCCTTTCTTATATCTTACTCAGTATATTAACGAGAAACAAATAGATGATTGAAAATGAAGTATTTAAGGTTATTATCTAATCAATTATGTGTTTGCATCATTTTTATCGTATATATATGAATTAATACTCATTTACGGAAATTTCACAAAAACGTGGAAAACGGCAAAATATTGCCTAATTCGATGATATTTTGTTTATATCACATGAAGGAAAAGGAGATGATAAACGTTAAAATATTGCTAATTTCGATGATTTTTCGTACGAAACAAAATGCAAGAAAACTTGCTTAAAATGCAATATTATGCGAAATTCTGAGATATGAAGGTCAAATCACATATCGTGATACTACATGAAATAGTATCGAAATATTGGTAAAAATGAATATATTTACGTAATATCAAACTACATGAAAAACGTGAAAAAAGTCACTATATAACCATATTTGAGGATATTAACTTCAAATCATAAAGCGAGGTTTGGTATTATTTAGATCCAAGAAAAGACATATGACAATGTTGTTTCCAATACAAATGATAAAAAACAATGTGTTTTCATTAGAATTAACTATAATGTTCTTGATTTTCCGTTTATATTAACGAGGGAAGATGTACACGTAAAACCGCTCTAATCCGGCTGAAACGTCGATATATGCAATAAAAACCGAACTTCTCCCCTTTTCAATATCTTACTCAGTATTTAAACGAGAAACAAATAGATGATTGAAAATGAAGTATTTAAGGTTATTATCTAATCAATTATGTGTTTGCATCATTTTTATCGTATATATATGAATCATGTCTTTTCTACCCATGGACTGAAAATTCACAAAAACGTGGAAAACGGCAAAATATTGCCTAATTCGATGATATTTTGTTTAAATCACATAAAGGAAAAGGGGATGATAAACGTCAAAATATTGCTAAATTCGATGATTTTTCGTACGAAACAAAATGCAAGAAAACTTGCATAAAATGCAATATTATGCGAAATTCTGAGATTTCAAGGCCAAATCACATATCGTGATACTACCTGAAATAGTATCGAAATATTGGTAAAAATGAATATATTTACGTAATATCAAACTACATGAAAATCGTGAAAAAGTCACTATTTAACTATATTTGAGGATTATAACTTAGAATCATAGAGCGAGGTTTTGTATTATTTAGATCCAAGAAAAGACATATGACAATGTTGTTTCCAATACAAATGATAAAAATCAATGTGTTTTCATTAGAATTAACTAAAATGTTCCTGATTTTCCGTTTATATTACTGATGGAAGATGTACACGTAAAACCGCTCTATTCCGGCTGAAACGTCGATATATGCAATAAAAACAGAACTTCTCCTCTTTTCAATATCTTTCTGAGTATTTTAACGAGAAACAAATAGTTGATTGAAAATGAAGTATTTAAGGTTATTATCTAATCAATTATGTGTTTGCATCATTTTTATCGTATATATAATGAATTAATACCCATAGACTGAAAATTCACAAAAACGTGGAAAAACGGCAAAATATTGCCTAATTCGATGATATTTTGTTTAAATCAAATAAAGGAAAAGGGGATGATAAACGTCAAATTATTGCTAAATTCGATGATTTTTCATACGAAACAAAATGCAAGGAAACTTGCTTAAAATGCAATATTATGCGAAATTTTGAGATTTGAAGGCCAAATCACATATCGTGATACTACATGAAATAGTATCGAAATATTGGTAAAAATGAATATATTTGCGTAATATCAAACTACATGATTAACGTGAAAAAGTCACTATTTTACCATATTTGAGGATTTTACCTTCAAATCATAGAGCGAGGTTTCGTATTATTTGGATCCAAGAAAAGACATATGACAATGTGTTTCCAATACAAATGATAAAAATCAAAGTGTTTTCATTAGAATTAACTAAAATGTTCCTGATTTTCCGTTTATATTACTGATGGAAGATGTACACGTAAAACCGCTCTATTCCGGCTGAAACGTCGATATATGCAATAAAAACAGAACTTCTCCCCTTTTCAATATCTTACTCAGTATTTTAACGAGAAACAAATAGTTGATTGAAAATGAAGTATTTAAGGTTATTATCTAATCAATTATGTGTTTGCATCATTTTTATCGTATATATATGAATTAAAACCCATGGACTGAAAATTCACAAAAACGTGGAAAAACGGAAAAATATTGCCTAATTCGATGATATTTTGTTTAAATCACCTGAAGGAAAAGGGGATGATAAACGTCAAAATATTGCTAAATTCGATGATTTTTCGTACGAAACAAAATGCAAGAAAACTTGCTTAAAATTCAATATTACGCGAAATTCTGAGATTTGAGGGGCAAATCACATATCGTGATACTACATGAAATAGTATCGGAATATTGGTAAAAATGAATATATTTGCGTAATATCAAACTACATGATTAACGTGAAAAAGTTACTATTTTACCATATTTGAGGATTTTACCTTCAAATCATAGAGCGAGGTTTCGTATTATTTAGATCCCAGAAAAGACATATGGCAATGTTGTTTCCAATACAAATGATAAAAATCAATGTGTTTTCATTAGAATTAACTAAAATGTTCCTGATTTTCTGTTTATATTACCGATGGAAGATGTAAACGAAAACCGCTCTATTCCGGCTGAAACGTCGATATATGCAATAAAATCAGAACTTCCCCCCTTTCAATATCTTACTCAGTATTTTAACCGGAAAGAAAAGTTGATTGAAAATGAAGTATTTAAGGTTATTATCTAATCAATTATGTGTTTGCATCATTTTTATCGTATATATATGAATTAAAACCCATGGACTGAAAATTCATAAAAACGTGGAAAACGGCAAAATATTGTCTAATTCGATGATATTTTGTTTAAATCACATGAAGGAAAAGGAGATGATAAACGTCTAAATATTGCTAATTTCGATGATTTTTCGTACGAAACAAAATGCAAGAAAACTTGCTTAAAATGCAATATTATGCGAAATTCTGAGATTTGAAGGCCAAATCACATATCGTGATACTACATGAAATAGTATCGAAATATTGGTAAAAATTAATATATTTACGTAATATCAAACTACATGAAAAACGTGAAAAAAATCACTATATAACCATATTTGAGGATTTTAACTTCAAATCATAGAGCGAGGTTTCGTATTATTTAGATCCAAGAAAAGACATATGACAATGTTGTTTCCAATACAAATGTTAAAAAACAATGTGTTTTCATTAGAATTAACTATAATGTTGTTGATTTTCCGTTTATATTAACGATGAAAGATGTACACGTAAAACCGCTCTAATCCGGCTGAAACGTCGATATATGCAATAAAAACCGAACTTCTCCCCTTTTCAATATCTTACTCAGTATTTTAACGAGAAACAAATAGATGATTGAAAATGAAGTATTTAAGGTTATTATCTAATCAATTATGTGTTTGCATCATTTTTATCGTATATATATGAATTAATACCCATGGACTGAAAATTCACAAAAACGTGGAAAACGGCAAAATATTGCCTAATTCGATGATATTTGTTTAAATCACATGAAGGAAAAGGGGATGATAAACGTCAAAATATTGCTAAATTCGATGATTTTTCGAACGAAACAAAATGCAAGAAAACTTGCTTAAAATGCAATATTATGCGAAATTCTGAGATTTGAAGGCCAAATCACATATCGTGATACTACATGAAATAGTATCGAAATATTGGTAAAAATGAATATATTTACGTAATATCAAACTACATGAAAAACGTGAAAAAAGTCACTATATAACCATATTTGAGGATTTTAACTTCAAATCATAAAGCGAGGTTTGGTATTATTTAGATCCAAGAAAAGACATATGACAATGTTGTTTCCAATACAAATGATAAAAAACAATGTGTTTTCATTAGAAATAACTAAAATGTTCTTGATTTTCCGTTTATATTAACTAGGGAAGATGTACACGTAAAACCGCTCTAATCCGGCTGAAACGTCGATATATGGAATAAAAACCGAACTTCTCCCCTTTTCAATATCTTACTCAGTATTTAAACGAGAAACAAATAGATGATTGAAAATGAAGTATTTAAGGTTATTATCTAATCAATTATGTGTTTGCATCATTTTTATCGTATATATATATGAATTAATACCCATGGACGGAAAATTCACAAAAACGAGGAAAACGGCAAAATATTGCCTAATTCGATGATATTTTGTTTAAATCACATGAAGGAAAAGGAGATGATAAACGTTAAAATATTGCTAATTTCGATGATTTTTCGTACGAAACAAAATGCAAGAAAACTTGCTTAAAATGCAATATTATGCGAAATTCTGAGATTTGAAGGCCAAATCACATATCGTGATACAACATGAAATAGTATCGAAATATTGGTTAAAATGAATATATTTACGTAATATCAAACTACATGAAAAACGTGAAAAAAGTCACTATATAACTATATTTGAGGATTATAACTTAGAATCATAGAGCGAGGTTTCGTATTATTTAGATCCAAGAAAAGACATATGACAATGTTGTTTCCAATACAAATGATAAAAATCAATGTGTTTTCATTAGAATTAACTAAAATGTTCCTGATTTTCCGTTTATATTACTGATGGAAGATGTACACGTAAAACCGCTCTATTCCGGCTGAAACGTCGATATATGCAATAAAAACAGAACTCCCCTTTTCAATATCTTTCTGGGTATTTTAACGAGAAACAAATAGTTGATTGAAAATGAAGTATTTAAGGTTATTATCTAATCAGTTATGTGTTTGCATCATTTTTATCGTATATATATGAATTAATACCCATGGACTAAAAATTCACAAAAACGTGGAAAAACGGAAAAATATTGCCTAATTCGATGATATTTTGTTTAAATCACATGAAGGAAAAGGGGATGATAAACGTCAAAATATTGCTAAATTCGATGATTTTTCGTACGAAGCAAAATGCAAGAAAACTTGCTTAAAATTCAATATTACGCGAAATTCTGAGATTTGAAGGGCAAATCACATATCGTGATACTACATGAAATAGTATCGGAATATTGGTAAAAATGAATATATTTGCGTAATATCAAACTACATGATTAACGTGAAAAAGTTACTATTTTACCATATTTGAGGATTTTACCTTCAAATCATCGAGCGAGGTTTCGTATTATTTAGTTCCAAGAAAAGACATATGACAATGTTGTTTCCAATACAAATGATAAAAATCAAAGTGTTTTCATTAGAATTAACTATAATGTTCTTGATTTTCCGTTTATATTACCGATGGAAGATGTAAACGAAAATCGCTCTATTCCGGCTGAAACGTCGATATATGCAATAAAAACAGAACTTCTCCCCCTTTCAATATCTTACTCAGTATTTTAACGAGAAAGAAAAGTTGATTGAAAATGAAGTATTTAAGGTTATTATCTAATCAATTATGTGTTTGCATCATTTTTATCGTATATATATGAATTAAAACCCATGGACTGAAAATTCACAAAAACGTGGAAAACGGCAAAATATTGTCTAATTCGATGATATTTTGTTTAAATCACATGAAGGAAAATGAGATGATAAACGTCAAAATATTGCTAATTTCGATGATTTTTCGTACGAAACAAAATGCAAGAAAACTTGCTTAAAATGCAATATTACGCGAAATTCTGAGATTTGAAGGCCAAATCACATATCGTGATACTACATGAAATAGTATCGGAATATTGGTAAAAATGAATATATTTGCGTAATATCAAACTACATGATTAACGTGAAAAAGTTACTATTTTACCATATTTGAGGATTTTACCTTCAAATCATAGAGCGAGGTTTCGTATTATTTAGATCCAAGAAAAGACATATGGCAATGTTGTTTCCAATACAAATTATAAAAATCAATGTGTTTTCATTAGAATTAACTAAAATGTTCTTGATTTTCCGTTTATATTACCGATGGAAGATGTACACGTAAAACCGCTCTATTCCGGCTGAAACGTCGATATATGCAATAAAAACAGAACTTCTCCCCTTTCCAATATCTTACTCACTATATTAACGAGAAACAAATAGATGATTGAATATTAAGTATTTAAGGTTATTATCTTATCAATTATGTGTTTGCATCATTTTTATCGTATATATATGAATTAATACCCATTTACGGAAAATTCACAAAAACGTGGAAAACGGCAAAATATTGCCTAATTCGATGATATTTTGTTTAAATCACATGAAGGAAAAGGAGATGATAAACGTTAAAATATTGCTAATTTCGATGATTTTTCGTACGAAACAAAATGCAAGAAAACTTGCTTAAAATGCAATATTATACGAAATTCTGAGATTTGAAGGCCAAATCACATATCGTGATACTACATGAAATAGTATCGAAATATTGGTAAAAATGAATATATTTACGTAATATCAAACTACATGAAAATCGTGAAAAAAGTCACTATTTCTCCATATTTAAGGATTATAACTTAGAATCATAGAGCGAGGTTTCGTATTATTTAGATCCAAGAAAAGACATATGACAATGTTGTTTCCAATACAAATGATAAAAATCAATGTGTTTTCATTAGAATTAACTAAAATGTTCCTGGTTTTCCGTTTATATTACCGATGGAAGATGTACACGAAAATCGCTCTATTCCGGCTGAAACGTCGATTTATGCAATAAAAACAGAGCTTCTCCCCTTTTCAATATCTTACTCAGTATTTTAACGAGAAACAAATAGTTGATTGAAAATGAAGTATTTAAGGTTATTATCTAATCAATTATGTGTGTGCATCATTTTTATCGTATATATATGAATCAATACCCATGGACTGAAAATTCACAAAAACGTGGAAAAACGGCAAAATATTGCCTAATTCGATGATATTTTGTTTAAATCAAATAAAGGAAAAGGGGATGATAAACGTCAAAATATTGCTAAATTCGATGATTTTTCGTACGAAACAAAATGCAAGGAAACTTGCTTAAAATGCAATATTTTGCGAAATTCTGAAGGCCAAATCACATATCGTGATACTACATGAAATAGTATCGAAATATTGGTAAAAATGAATATATTTGCGTAATATCAAACTACATGATTAACGTGAAAAAGTCACTATTTTACCATATTTGAGGATTTTACCTTCAAATCATAGAGCGAGGTTTCGTATTATTTAGTTCCAAGAAAAGACATATGACAATGTTGTTTCCAATACAAATTATAAAAATCAATGTGTTTTCATTAGAATTAACTAAAATGTTCTTGATTTTCCGTTTATATTACCGATGGAAGATGTACACGTAAAACCGCTCTATTCCGGCTGAAACGTCGATATATGCAATAAAAACAGAACTTCTCCCCTTTCCAATATCTTACTCAGTATATTAACGAGAAACAAATAGATGATTGAAAATGAAGTCTTTAAGGTTATTATCTAATCAATTATGTGTTTGCATCATTTTTATCGTATATATATATGAATTAATACCCATGGACGGAAAATTCACAAAAACGTGGAAAACGGGAAAATATTGCCTAATTCGATGATATTTTGTTTAAATCACATGAAGGAAAAGGAGATGATAAACGTTAAAATATTGCTAATTTCGATAATTTTTCGTACGAAACAAAATGCAAGAAAACTTGCTTAAAATGCAATATTATGCGAAATTCTGAGATTTGAAGGCCAAATCACATATCGTGATACTACATGAAATAGTATCGAAATATTGGTAAAATTAATATATTTACGTAATATCAAACTACATGAAAAACGTGAAAAAAGTCACTATATAACCATACTTGAGGATTTTAACTTCAAATCATAATGCGAGGTTTGGTATTATTTAGATCCAAGAAAAGACATATGACAATGTTGTTTCCAATACAAATGATAAAAAACAATGTGTTTTCATTAGAAATAACTAAAATGTTCTTGATTTTCCGTTTATATTAACGAGGGAAGATGTACACGTAAAACCGCTCTAATCCGGCTGAAACGTCGATATATGCAATAAAAACCGAACTTCTCCCCTTTTCAATATCTTACTCAGTATTTTAACGAGAAACAAATAGATGATTGAAAATGAAGTATTTAAGGTTATTATCTAATCAATTATGTGTTTGCATCATTTTTATCGTATATATATGAATCATGTCTTTTCTACCCATGGACTGAAAATTCACAAAAACGTGGAAAACGGCAAAATATTGCCTAATTCGATGATATTTTGTTTAAATCACATGAAGGAAAAGGGGATGATAAACGTCAAAATATTGCTAAATTCGATGATTTTTCGTACGAAACAAAATGCAAGAAAACTTGCATAAAATGCAATATTATGCGAAATTCTGAGATTTCAAGGCCAAATCACATATCGTGATACTACATGAAATAGTATCGAAATATTGGTAGAAATGAATATATTTACGTAATATCAAACTACATGAAAATCGTGAAAAAGTCACTATTTAACTATATTTGAGGATTATAACTTAGAATCATAGAGCGAGGTTTCGTGTTATTTAGATCCAAGAAAAGACATATGACAATGTTGTTTCCAATACAAATGAAAAAAATCAATGTGTTTTCATTAGAATTAACTAAAATGTTCCTGATTTTCCGTTTATATTACTGATGGAAGATGTACACGTAAAACCGCCCTATTCCGGCTGAAACGTCGATATATGCAATAAAAACAGAACTTCTCCCCTTTTCAATATCTTACTCAGTATTTTAACGAGAAACAAATAGTTGATTGAAAATGAAGTATTTAAGGTTATTATCTAATCAATTATGTGTTTGCATCATTTTTATCGTATATATAATGAATTAATACCCATAGACTGAAAATTCACAAACACGTGGAAAAACGGCAAAATATTGCCTAATTCGATGATATTTTGTTTAAATCAAATAAAGGAAAAGGGGATGATAAACGTCAAAATATTGCCAAATTCGATGATTTTTCATACGAAACAAAATGCAAGGAAACTTGCTTAAAATGCAATATTATGCGAAATTCTGAGATTTGAAGGGCAAATCACATATCGTGATACTACATGAAATAGATTTGGAATATTGGTAAAAATGAATATATTTGCGTAATATCAAACTACATGATTAACGTGAAAAAGTCACTATTTTACCATATTTGAGGATTTTACCTTCAAATCATAGAGCGAGGTTTCGTATTATTTGGATCCAAGAAAAGACATATGACAATGTTGTTTCCAATACAAATGATAAAAATCAAAGTGTTTTCATTAGAATTAACTAAAATGTTCCTAGTTTTCCGTTTATATTACCGATGGAAGATGTAAACGAAAATCGCTCTATTCCGGCTGAAACGTCGATATATGCAATAAAATCGGAACTTCTCCCCCTTTCAATATCTTACTCAGTATTTTAACGAGAAAGAAATAATTGATTGAAAATGAAGTATTTAAGGTTATTATCTAATCAATTATGTGTTTGCATCATTTTTATCGTATATATATGAATTAAAACCCATGGACTGAAAATTCACAAAAACGTGGAAAACGGCAAAATATTGCCTAATTCGATGATATTTTGTTTAAATCACATGAAGGAAAAGGAGATGATAAACGTCAAAATATTGCTATATTCGATGATTTTTCGTACGAAACAAAATGCAAGAAAACTTGCTTAAAATGCAATATTATGCGAAATTCTGAGATTTGAAGGCCAAATCACATATCGTGATACAATATGAAATAGTATCGAAATATTGGTAAAAATGAATATATTTACGTAATATCAAGCTACATGAAAAACGTGAAAAAAGTCACTATATAACCATATTGAGAGGATTTTAACTTCAAATCATAGAGCGAGGTTTCGTATTATTTAGATCCAAGAAAAGACATATGACAATGTTGTTTCCAATACAAATGATAAAAAACAATGTGTTTTCATTAGAATTAACTATAATGTTCTTGATTTTCCGTTTATATTAACGAGGGAAGATGTACACGTAAAACCGCTCTAATCCGGCTGAAACGTCGATATATGCAATAAAAACCGAACTTCTCCCCTTTTCAATATCTTACTCAGTATTTAAACGAGAAACAAATAGATGATTGAAAATGAAGTATTTAAGGTTATTATCTAATCAATTATGTGTTTGCATCATTTTTATCGTATATATATATGAATTAATACCCATGGACGGAAAATTCACAAAAACGAGGAAAACGGCAAAATATTGCCTAATTCGATGATATTTTGTTTTAATCACATGAAGGAAAAGGGGATGATAAACGTCAAAATATTGCTAAATTCGATGATTTTTCGTACGAAACAAAATGCAAGAAAACTTGCTTAAAATGCAATATTATGCGAAATTCTGAGATTTCAAGGCCAAATCACATATCGTGATACTACATGAAATAGTATCGAAATATTGGTAAAAATGAATATATTTGCGTAATATCAAACTACATGAAAATCGTGAAAAAAGTCACTATTTAACTATATTTGAGGATTATAACTTAGAATCATAGAGCGAGGTTTCGTATTATTTAGATCCAAGAAAAGACATATGACAATGTTGTTTCCAATACAAATGATAAAAATCAATGTGTTTTCATTAGAATTAACTAAAATGTTCCTGATTTTCCGTTTATATTACTGTGGTAAGATGTACACGTAAAACCGCTCTATTCCGGCTGAAACGTCGATATATGCAATAAAAACAGAACTTCTCCCCTTCTCAATATCTTTCTGAGTATTTTAACGAGAAACAAATAGTTGATTGAAAATGAAGTATTTAAGGTTATTATCTAATCAATTATGTGTTTGCATCATTTTTATCGTATATATAATGAATTAATACCTATAGACTGAAAATTCACAAAAACGTGGAAAACGGCAAAATATTGCCTAATTCGATGATATTTTGTTTAAATCACATGAAGGAAAAGGAGATGATAAACGTTAAAATATTGCTAATTTCGATGATTTTTCGTACGAAACAAAATGCAAGAAAACTTGCTTAAAATGCAATATTATGCGAAATTCTGAGATTTGAAGGCCAAATCACATATCGTGATACTACATGAAATAGTATCGAAATATTGGTAAAAATGAATATATTTGCGTAATATCAAACTACATGAAAAACGTGAAGAAAGTCACTATATAACCATATTTGAGGATTTTAACTTCAAATCATAAAGCGAGGTTTGGTATTATTTAGATCCAAGAAAAGACATATGACAATGTTGTTTCCAATACAAATGATAAAAAACAATGTGTTTTCATTAGAAATAACTAAAATGTTTTTTAATTTCACGTTTATATTAACGAGGGAAGATGTACACGTAAAACCGCTCTAATCCGGCTGAAACGTCGATATATGCAATAAAAACCGAACTATTCCCCTTTTCAATATCTTACTCAGTATTTTAACGAGAAACAAATAGATGATTGAAAATGAAGTATTTAAGGTTATTATCTAATCAATTATGTGTTTGCATCATTTTTATCGTATATATACGAATCATGTCTTTTCTACCCATGGACTGAAAATTCACAAAAACGTGGAAAACGGCAAAATATTGCCTAATTCGATGATATTTTGTTTAAATCAAATAAAGGAAAAGGGGATGATAAACGTCAAAATATTGCTAAATTCGATGATTTTTCGTACGAAACAAAATGCAAGGAAACTTGCTTAAAATGCAATATTATGCGAAATTCTGAGATTTGAAGGCCAAATCACATATCGTGATACTACATGAAATAGTATCGAAATATTGGTAAAAATGAATATATTTACGTAATATCAAACTACATGATTAACGTGGAAAAGTCACTATTTTACCATATTTGAGGATTTTACCTTCAAATCATAGAGCGAGGTTTCGTATTATTTAGTTCCAAGAAAAGACATATGACAATGTTGTTTCCAATACAAATGATAAAAAACAATGTGTTTTCATTAGAATTAACTATAATGTTCTTGATTTTCCGTTTATATTAACGAGGGAAGATGTACACGTAAAACCGCTCTAATCCGGCTGAAACGTCGATATATGCAATAAAAACCGAACTTCTCCCCTTTTCAATATCTTACTCAGTATTTAAACGAGAAACAAATAGATGATTGAAAATGAAGTATTTAAGGTTATTATCTAATCAATTATGTGTTTGCATCATTTTTATCGTATATATATATGAATTAATACCCATGGACGGAAAATTCACAAAAACGAGGAAAACGGCAAAATATTGCCTAATTCGATGATATTTTGTTTTAATCACATGAAGGAAAAGGGGATGATAAACGTCAAAATATTGCTAAATTCGATGATTTTTCGTACGAAACAAAATGCAAGAAAACTTGCTTAAAATGCAATATTATGCGAAATTCTGAGATTTCAAGGCCAAATCACATATCGTGATACTACATGAAATAGTATCGAAATATTGGTAAAAATGAATATATTTGCGTAATATCAAACTACATGAAAATCGTGAAAAAAGTCACTATTTAACTATATTTGAGGATTATAACTTAGAATCATAGAGCGAGGTTTCGTATTATTTAGATCCAAGAAAAGACATATGACAATGTTGTTTCCAATACAAATGATAAAAATCAATGTGTTTTCATTAGAATTAACTAAAATGTTCCTGATTTTCCGTTTATATTACTGTGGTAAGATGTACACGTAAAACCGCTCTATTCCGGCTGAAACGTCGATATATGCAATAAAAACAGAACTTCTCCCCTTCTCAATATCTTTCTGAGTATTTTAACGAGAAACAAATAGTTGATTGAAAATGAAGTATTTAAGGTTATTATCTAATCAATTATGTGTTTGCATCATTTTTATCGTATATATAATGAATTAATACCTATAGACTGAAAATTCACAAAAACGTGGAAAACGGCAAAATATTGCCTAATTCGATGATATTTTGTTTAAATCACATGAAGGAAAAGGAGATGATAAACGTTAAAATATTGCTAATTTCGATGATTTTTCGTACGAAACAAAATGCAAGAAAACTTGCTTAAAATGCAATATTATGCGAAATTCTGAGATTTGAAGGCCAAATCACATATCGTGATACTACATGAAATAGTATCGAAATATTGGTAAAAATGAATATATTTGCGTAATATCAAACTACATGAAAAACGTGAAGAAAGTCACTATATAACCATATTTGAGGATTTTAACTTCAAATCATAAAGCGAGGTTTGGTATTATTTAGATCCAAGAAAAGACATATGACAATGTTGTTTCCAATACAAATGATAAAAAACAATGTGTTTTCATTAGAAATAACTAAAATGTTTTTTAATTTCACGTTTATATTAACGAGGGAAGATGTACACGTAAAACCGCTCTAATCCGGCTGAAACGTCGATATATGCAATAAAAACCGAACTATTCCCCTTTTCAATATCTTACTCAGTATTTTAACGAGAAACAAATAGATGATTGAAAATGAAGTATTTAAGGTTATTATCTAATCAATTATGTGTTTGCATCATTTTTATCGTATATATACGAATCATGTCTTTTCTACCCATGGACTGAAAATTCACAAAAACGTGGAAAACGGCAAAATATTGCCTAATTCGATGATATTTTGTTTAAATCAAATAAAGGAAAAGGGGATGATAAACGTCAAAATATTGCTAAATTCGATGATTTTTCGTACGAAACAAAATGCAAGGAAACTTGCTTAAAATGCAATATTATGCGAAATTCTGAGATTTGAAGGCCAAATCACATATCGTGATACTACATGAAATAGTATCGAAATATTGGTAAAAATGAATATATTTACGTAATATCAAACTACATGATTAACGTGGAAAAGTCACTATTTTACCATATTTGAGGATTTTACCTTCAAATCATAGAGCGAGGTTTCGTATTATTTAGTTCCAAGAAAAGACATATGACAATGTTGTTTCCAATACAAATGATAAAAAACAATGTGTTTTCATTAGAATTAACTATAATGTTCTTGATTTTCCGTTTATATTAACGATGGAAGATGTACACGTAAAACCGCTCTAATCCGGCTGAAACGTCGATATATGCAATAAAAACCGAACTTCTCCCCTTTTCAATATCTTACTCAGTATTTTAACGAGAAACAAATAGATGATTGAAAATGAAGTATTTAAGGTTATTATCTAATCAATTATGTGTTTGCATCATTTTTATCGTATATATATGAATTAATACCTATGGACTGAAAATTCACAAAAACGTGGAAAACGGCAAAATATTGCCTAATTCGATGATATTTTGTTTAAATCACATGAAGGAAAAGGGGATGATAAACGTCAAAATATTGCTAAATTCGATGATTTTTCGTACGAAACAAAATGCAAGAAAACTTGCTTAAAATGCAATATTATGCGAAATTCTGAGATTTCAAGGCCAAATCACATATCGTGATACTACATGAAATAGTATCGAAATATTGGTAAAAATGAATATATTTACGTAATATCAAACTACATGAAAATCGTGAAAAAAGTCACTATTTCCCCATATTTAGGGATTATAACTTAGAATCATAGAGCGAGGTTTCGTATTATTTAGATCCAAGAAAAGACATATGACAATGTTGTTTCCAATACAAATGATAAAAATCAATGTGTTTTCATTAGAATGAACTAAAATGTTCCTGATTTTCCGTTTATATTACTGATGGAAGATGTACACGTAAAACCGCTCTATCCCGGCTGAAACGTCGATATATGCAATAAAAACAGAACTTCTCCCCTTTTAAATATCTTACTCAGTATATTAACGAGAAACAAATAGATGATTGAAAATGAAGTATTTAAGGTTATTATCTAATCAATTATGTGTTTGCATCATTTTTATCGTATATATATGAATTATTACCCATGGACGGAAAATTCACAAAAACGTGGAAAACGGCAAAATATTGCCTAATTCGATGATATTTTGTTTAAATCACATGAAGGAAAAGGAGATGATAAACGTTAAAATATTGCTAAATTCGATGATTTTTCGTACGAAGCAAAATGTAAGAAAACTTGCTTAAAATGCAATATTATGCGAAATTCTGAGATTTGAAGGCCAAATCACATATCGTGATACTACATGAAATAGTATCGAAATATTGGTAAAAATGAATATATTTACGTAATATCAAACTACATGAAAAACGTGAAAAAAGTCACTATATAACCATATTTGAGGATTTTAACTTCAAATCATAGAGCGAGATTTCGTATTATTTAGTTCCAAGAAAAGACATATGACAATGTTGTTTCCAATACAAATGATAAAAAACAATGTGTTTTCATTAGAATTAACTATAATGTTCTTGATTTTCCGTTTATATTAACGATGGAAGATGTACACGTAAAACCGCTCTAATCCGGCTGAAACGTCGATATATGCAATAAAAACCGAACTTCTCCCCTTTTCAATATCTTACTCAGTATTTTAACGAGAAACAAATAGATGATTGAAAATGAAGTATTTAAGGTTATTATCTAATCAATTATGTGTTTGCATCATTTTTATCGTATATATATTAATTAATACCCATGGACTGAAAATTCACAAAAACGTGGAAAACGGCAAAATATTGCCTAATTCGATGATATTTTGTTTAAATCACATGAAGGAAAAGGGGATGATAAACGTCAAAATATTGCTAAATTCGATGATTTTTCGTACGAAACAAAATGCAAGAAAACTTGCTTAAAATGCAATATTATCCGAAATTCTGAGATTTCAAGGCCAAATCACATATCGTGATACTACATGAAATAGTATCGAAATATTGGTAAAAATGAATATATTTACGTAATATCAAACTACATGAAAATCGTGAAAAAAAGTCACTATTTCCCCATATTTAAGGATTATAACTTAGAATCATAGAGCGAGGTTTATTTAGATCCAAGAAAAGACATATGACAATGTTGTTTCCAATACAAATGATAAAAATCAATGTGTTTTCATTAGAATTAACTAAAATGTTCCTGATTTTCCGTTTATATTACTGATGGAAGATGTACACGTAAAACCGCTCTATTCCGGCTGAAACGTCGATATATGCAATAAAAACAGAACTTCTCCCCTTTTTAATATCTTACTCAGTATTTTAACGAGAAACAAATAGTTGATTGAAAATGAAGTATTTAAGGTTATTATCTAATCAATTATGTGTTTGCATCATTTTTATCGTATATATAATGAATTAATACCCATAGACTGAAAATTCACAAAAACGTGGAAAAACGGCAAAATATTGCCTAATTCGATGATATTTTGTTTAAATCAAATAAAGGAAAAGGGGATGATAAACGTCAAAATATTGCTAAATTTGATGATTTTTCGTACGAAACAAAATGCAAGGAAACTTGCTTAAAATGCAATATTATGCGAAATTCTGAGATTTGAAGGCCAAATCACATATCGTGATACTACATGAAATAGTATCGAAATATTGGAAAAAATGAATATATTTGCGTAATATCAAACTACATGATTAACGTGAAAAAGTCACTATTTTACCATATTTGAGGATTTTACCTTCAAATCATAGAGCGAGGTACCGTATTATTTAGTTCCAAGAAAAGACATATGACAATGTTGTTTCCAATACAAATGATAAAAAACAATGTGTTTTCATTAGAATTAACTATAATGTTCTTGATTTTCCGTTTATATTAACGAGGGAAGATGTACACGTAAAACCGCTCTAATCCGGCTGAAACGTCGATATATGCAATAAAAACCGAACTTCTCCCCTTTTCAACATCTTACTCAGTATTTTAACGAGAAACAAATAGATGATTGAAAATGAAGTATTTAAGGTTATTATCTAATCAATTATGTGTTTGCATCATTTTTGTCGTATACATATGAATTAATACCCATGGACTGAAAATTCACAAAAACGTGGAAAACGGCAAAATATTGCCTAATTCGATGATATTTTGTTTAAATCACATGAAGGAAAAGGGGATGATAAACGTCAAAATATTGCTAAATTCGATGATTTTTCGTACGAAACAAAATGCAAGAAAACTTGCTTAAAATGCAATATTACGCGAAATTCTGAGATTTGAAGGGCAAATCACATATCGTAATACTACATGAAATAGTATCGGAATATTGGTAAAAATGAATATATTTGCGTAATATCAAACTACATGATTAACGTGAAAAAGTTACTATTTTACCATATTTGAGGATTTTACCTTCAAATCATAGAGCGAGGTTTCGTATTATTTAGATCCAAGAAAAGACATATGGCAATGTTGTTTCCAATACAAATGATAAAAATTAATGTGTTTTCATTAGAATTAACTAAAATGTTCTTGATTTTCCGTTTTTATTACCGATGGAAGATGTATACGTAAAACCGCTCTATTCCGGCTGAAACGTCGATATATGCAATAAAAACAGAACTTCTCCCCTTTTCAATATCTTACTCAGTATTTTAACGAGAAACAAATAGATGATTGAAAATGAAGTATTTAAGGTTATTATCTAATCAATTATGTGTTTGCATCATTTTTATCGTATATATTTGAATCATATGTCTTTTCTACCCATGGACTGAAAATTCACAAAAACGTGGAAAACGGCAAAATATTGCCTAATTCGATGATATTTTGTTTTAATCACATGAAGGAAAAGGGGATGATAAACGTCAAAATATTGCTAAATTCGATGATTTTTCGTACGAAACAAAATGCAAGAAAACTTGCATAAAATGCAATATTATGCGAAATTCTGAGATTTCAAGGCCAAATCATATATCGTGATACTACATGAAATAGTATCGAAATATTGGTAAAAATGAATATATTTACGTAATATCAAACTACATGAAAATCGTGAAAAAAGTCACTATTTAACTATATTTGAGGATTATAACTTAGAATCATAGAGCGAGGTTTCGTATTATTTAGATCCAAGAAAAGACATATGACAATGTTGTTTCCAATACAAATGATAAAAATCAATGTGTTTTCATTAGAATTAACTAAAATGTTCCTGATTTTCCGTTTATATTACTGATGGAAGATGTACACGTAAAACCGCTCTATTCCGGCTGAAACGTCGATATATGCAATAAAAACAGAACTTCTCCCCTTTTTAATATCTTACTCAGTATTTTAACGAGAAACAAATAGTTGATTGAAAATGAAGTATTTAAGGTTATTATCTAATCAATTATGTGTTTGCATCATTTTTATCGTATATATAATGAATTAATACCCATAGACTGAAAATTCACAAAAACGTGGAAAAACGGCAAAATATTGCCTAATTCGATGATATTTTGTTTAAATCAAATAAAATAAAAGGGGATGATAAACGTCAAAATATTGCTAAATTCGATGATTTTTCGTACGAAACAAAATGCAAGGAAACTTGCTTAAAATGCAATATTATGCGAAATTCTGAGATTTGAAGGCCAAATCACATATCGTGATACTACATGAAATTGTATCGAAATATTGGTAAAAATGAATATATTTACGTAATATCAAACTACATGATTAACGTGGAAAAGTCACTATTTTACCATATTTAAGGATTTTACCTTCAAATCATAGAGCGAGGTTTCGTATTATTTAGTTCCAAGAAAAGACATATGACAATGTTGTTTCCAATACAAATGATAAAAAACAATGTGTTTTCATTAGAATTAACTATAATGTTCTTGATTTTCCGTTTATATTAACGATGGAAGATGTACACGTAAAACCGCTCTAATCCGGCTGAAACGTCGATATATGCAATAAAAACCGAACTTCTCCCCTTTTCAATATCTTACTCAGTATTTTAACGAGAAACAAATAGATGATTGAAAATGAAGTATTTAAGGTTATTATCTAATCAATTATGTGTTTGCATCATTTTTATCGTATATATATGAATTAATACCCATGGACTGAAAATTCACAAAAACGTGGAAAACGGCAAAATATTGCCTAATTCGATGATATTTTGTTTAAATCACATGAAGGAAAAGGGGATGATAAACGTCAAAATATTGCTAAATTCGATGATTTTTCGTACGAAACAAAATGCAAGAAAACTTGCTTAAAATGCAATATTATGCGAAATTCTGAGATTTCAAGGCCAAATCACATATCGTGATACTACATGAAATAGTATCGAAATATTGGTAAAAATGAATATATTTACGTAATATCAAACTACATGAAAATCGTGAAAAAATTCACTATTTCCCCATATTTAGGGATTATAACTTAGAATCATAGAGCGAGGTTTCGTATTATTTAGATCCAAGAAAAGACATATGACAATGTTGTTTCCAATACAAATGATAAAAATCAATGTGTTTTCATTAGAATGAACTAAAATGTTCCTGATTTTCCGTTTATATTACTGATGGAAGATGTACACGTAAAACCGCTCTATCCCGGCTGAAACGTCGATATATGCAATAAAAACAGAACTTCTCCCCTTTTAAATATCTTACTCAGTATATTAACGAGAAACAAATAGATGATTGAAAATGAAGTATTTAAGGTTATTATCTAATCAATTATGTGTTTGCATCATTTTTATCGTATATATATGAATTATTACCCATGGACGGAAAATTCACAAAAACGTGGAAAACGGCAAAATATTGCCTAATTCGATGATATTTTGTTTAAATCACATGAAGGAAAAGGAGATGATAAACGTTAAAATATTGCTAAATTCGATGATTTTTCGTACGAAGCAAAATGTAAGAAAACTTGCTTAAAATGCAATATTATGCGAAATTCTGAGATTTGAAGGCCAAATCACATATCGTGATACTACATGAAATAGTATCGAAATATTGGTAAAAATGAATATATTTACGTAATATCAAACTACATGAAAAACGTGAAAAAAGTCACTATATAACCATATTTGAGGATTTTAACTTCAAATCATAGAGCGAGATTTCGTATTATTTAGTTCCAAGAAAAGACATATGACAATGTTGTTTCCAATACAAATGATAAAAAACAATGTGTTTTCATTAGAATTAACTATAATGTTCTTGATTTTCCGTTTATATTAACGATGGAAGATGTACACGTAAAACCGCTCTAATCCGGCTGAAACGTCGATATATGCAATAAAAACCGAACTTCTCCCCTTTTCAATATCTTACTCAGTATTTTAACGAGAAACAAATAGATGATTGAAAATGAAGTATTTAAGGTTATTATCTAATCAATTATGTGTTTGCATCATTTTTATCGTATATATATTAATTAATACCCATGGACTGAAAATTCACAAAAACGTGGAAAACGGCAAAATATTGCCTAATTCGATGATATTTTGTTTAAATCACATGAAGGAAAAGGGGATGATAAACGTCAAAATATTGCTAAATTCGATGATTTTTCGTACGAAACAAAATGCAAGAAAACTTGCTTAAAATGCAATATTATCCGAAATTCTGAGATTTCAAGGCCAAATCACATATCGTGATACTACATGAAATAGTATCGAAATATTGGTAAAAATGAATATATTTACGTAATATCAAACTACATGAAAATCGTGAAAAAAAGTCACTATTTCCCCATATTTAAGGATTATAACTTAGAATCATAGAGCGAGGTTTATTTAGATCCAAGAAAAGACATATGACAATGTTGTTTCCAATACAAATGATAAAAATCAATGTGTTTTCATTAGAATTAACTAAAATGTTCCTGATTTTCCGTTTATATTACTGATGGAAGATGTACACGTAAAACCGCTCTATTCCGGCTGAAACGTCGATATATGCAATAAAAACAGAACTTCTCCCCTTTTTAATATCTTACTCAGTATTTTAACGAGAAACAAATAGTTGATTGAAAATGAAGTATTTAAGGTTATTATCTAATCAATTATGTGTTTGCATCATTTTTATCGTATATATAATGAATTAATACCCATAGACTGAAAATTCACAAAAACGTGGAAAAACGGCAAAATATTGCCTAATTCGATGATATTTTGTTTAAATCAAATAAAGGAAAAGGGGATGATAAACGTCAAAATATTGCTAAATTTGATGATTTTTCGTACGAAACAAAATGCAAGGAAACTTGCTTAAAATGCAATATTATGCGAAATTCTGAGATTTGAAGGCCAAATCACATATCGTGATACTACATGAAATAGTATCGAAATATTGGAAAAAATGAATATATTTGCGTAATATCAAACTACATGATTAACGTGAAAAAGTCACTATTTTACCATATTTGAGGATTTTACCTTCAAATCATAGAGCGAGGTACCGTATTATTTAGTTCCAAGAAAAGACATATGACAATGTTGTTTCCAATACAAATGATAAAAAACAATGTGTTTTCATTAGAATTAACTATAATGTTCTTGATTTTCCGTTTATATTATCGAGGGAAGATGTACACGTAAAACCGCTCTAATCCGGCTGAAACGTCGATATATGCAATAAAAACCGAACTTCTCCCCTTTTCAACATCTTACTCAGTATTTTAACGAGAAACAAATAGATGATTGAAAATGAAGTATTTAAGGTTATTATCTAATCAATTATGTGTTTGCATCATTTTTGTCGTATACATATGAATTAATACCCATGGACTGAAAATTCACAAAAACGTGGAAAACGGCAAAATATTGCCTAATTCGATGATATTTTGTTTAAATCACATGAAGGAAAAGGGGATGATAAACGTCAAAATATTGCTAAATTCGATGATTTTTCGTACGAAACAAAATGCAAGAAAACTTGCTTAAAATGCAATATTACGCGAAATTCTGAGATTTGAAGGGCAAATCACATATCGTAATACTACATGAAATAGTATCGGAATATTGGTAAAAATGAATATATTTGCGTAATATCAAACTACATGATTAACGTGAAAAAGTTACTATTTTACCATATTTGAGGATTTTACCTTCAAATCATAGAGCGAGGTTTCGTATTATTTAGATCCAAGAAAAGACATATGGCAATGTTGTTTCCAATACAAATGATAAAAATTAATGTGTTTTCATTAGAATTAACTAAAATGTTCTTGATTTTCCGTTTTTATTACCGATGGAAGATGTATACGTAAAACCGCTCTATTCCGGCTGAAACGTCGATATATGCAATAAAAACAGAACTTCTCCCCTTTTCAATATCTTACTCAGTATTTTAACGAGAAACAAATAGATGATTGAAAATGAAGTATTTAAGGTTATTATCTAATCAATTATGTGTTTGCATCATTTTTATCGTATATATTTGAATCATATGTCTTTTCTACCCATGGACTGAAAATTCACAAAAACGTGGAAAACGGCAAAATATTGCCTAATTCGATGATATTTTGTTTTAATCACATGAAGGAAAAGGGGATGATAAACGTCAAAATATTGCTAAATTCGATGATTTTTCGTACGAAACAAAATGCAAGAAAACTTGCATAAAATGCAATATTATGCGAAATTCTGAGATTTCAAGGCCAAATCATATATCGTGATACTACATGAAATAGTATCGAAATATTGGTAAAAATGAATATATTTACGTAATATCAAACTACATGAAAATCGTGAAAAAAGTCACTATTTAACTATATTTGAGGATTATAACTTAGAATCATAGAGCGA
This sequence comes from Procambarus clarkii, assembly GCF_040958095.1. Classification (NCBI taxonomy): domain Eukaryota; kingdom Metazoa; phylum Arthropoda; class Malacostraca; order Decapoda; family Cambaridae; genus Procambarus; species Procambarus clarkii. The sequence goes on along the minus strand of NC_091175.1, from coordinate 1,415,871 downwards.
GGTTTCGTATTATTTAGATCCAAGAAAAGACATATGACAATGTTGTTTCCAATACAAATGATAAAAATCAATGTGTTTTCATTAGAATTAACTAAAATGTTCCTGATTTTCCGTTTATATTACTGATGGAAGATGTACACGTAAAACCGCTCTATTCCGGCTGAAACGTCGATATATGCAATAAAAACAGAACTTCTCCCCTTTTTAATATCTTACTCAGTATTTTAACGAGAAACAAATAGTTGATTGAAAATGAAGTATTTAAGGTTATTATCTAATCAATTATGTGTTTGCATCATTTTTATCGTATATATAATGAATTAATACCCATAGACTGAAAATTCACAAAAACGTGGAAAAACGGCAAAATATTGCCTAATTCGATGATATTTTGTTTAAATCAAATAAAATAAAAGGGGATGATAAACGTCAAAATATTGCTAAATTCGATGATTTTTCGTACGAAACAAAATGCAAGGAAACTTGCTTAAAATGCAATATTATGCGAAATTCTGAGATTTGAAGGCCAAATCACATATCGTGATACTACATGAAATTGTATCGAAATATTGGTAAAAATGAATATATTTACGTAATATCAAACTACATGATTAACGTGGAAAAGTCACTATTTTACCATATTTAAGGATTTTACCTTCAAATCATAGAGCGAGGTTTCGTATTATTTAGTTCCAAGAAAAGACATATGACAATGTTGTTTCCAATACAAATGATAAAAAACAATGTGTTTTCATTAGAATTAACTATAATGTTCTTGATTTTCCGTTTATATTAACGATGGAAGATGTACACGTAAAACCGCTCTAATCCGGCTGAAACGTCGATATATGCAATAAAAACCGAACTTCTCCCCTTTTCAATATCTTACTCAGTATTTTAACGAGAAACAAATAGATGATTGAAAATGAAGTATTTAAGGTTATTATCTAATCAATTATGTGTTTGCATCATTTTTATCGTATATATATGAATTAATACCCATGGACTGAAAATTCACAAAAACGTGGAAAACGGCAAAATATTGCCTAATTCGATGATATTTTGTTTAAATCACATGAAGGAAAAGGGGATGATAAACGTCAAAATATTGCTAAATTCGATGATTTTTCGTACGAAACAAAATGCAAGAAAACTTGCTTAAAATGCAATATTATGCGAAATTCTGAGATTTCAAGGCCAAATCACATATCGTGATACTACATGAAATAGTATCGAAATATTGGTAAAAATGAATATATTTACGTAATATCAAACTACATGAAATCGTGAAAAAAGTCACTATTTCCCCATATTTAGGGATTATAACTTAGAATCATAGAGCGAGGTTTCGTATTATTTAGATCCAAGAAAAGACATATGACAATGTTGTTTCCAATACAAATGATAAAAATCAATGTGTTTTCATTAGAATGAACTAAAATGTTCCTGATTTTCCGTTTATATTACTGATGGAAGATGTACACGTAAAACCGCTCTATCCCGGCTGAAACGTCGATATATGCAATAAAAACAGAACTTCTCCCCTTTTCAATATCTTACTCAGTATATTAACGAGAAACAAATAGATGATTGAAAATGAAGTATTTAAGGTTATTATCTAATCAATTATGTGTTTGCATCATTTTTATCGTATATATATGAATTATTACCCATGGACGGAAAATTCACAAAAACGTGGAAAACGGCAAAATATTGGTTAATTCGATGATATTTTGTTTAAATCACATGAAGGAAAAGGAGATGATAAACGTTAAAATATTGCTAAATTCGATGATTTTTCGTACGAAGCAAAATGTAAGAAAACTTGCTTAAAATGCAATATTATGCGAAATTCTGAGATTTGAAGGCCAAATCACATATCGTGATACTACATGAAATAGTATCGAAATATTGGTAAAAATGAATATATTTACGTAATATCAAACTACATGAAAAACGTGAAAAAATCACTATATAACCATATTTGAGGATTTTAACTTCAAATCATAGAGCGAGGTTTCGTATTATTTAGTTCCAAGAAAAGACATATGACAATGTTGTTTCCAATACAAATGATAAAAAACAATGTGTTTTCATTAGAATTAACTATAATGTTCTTGATTTTCCGTTTATATTAACGATGGAAGATGTACACGTAAAACCGCTCTAATCCGGCTGAAACGTCGATATATGCAATAAAAACCGAACTTCTCCCCTTTTCAATATCTTACTCAGTATTTTAACGAGAAACAAATAGATGATTGGAAATGAAGTATTTAAGGTTATTATCTAATCAATTATGTGTTTGCATCATTTTTATCGTATATATATGAATTAATACCCATGGACTGAAAATTCACAAAAACGTGGAAAACGGCAAAATATTGCCTAATTCGATGATATTTTGCTTAAATCACATGAAGGAAAAGGGGATGATAAACGTCAAAATATTGCTAAATTCGATGATTTTTCGTACGAAACAAAATGCAAGAAAACTTGCTTAAAATGCAATATTATGCGAAATTCTGAGATTTCAAGGCCAAATCACATATCGTGATACTACATGAAATAGTATCGAAATATTGGTAAAAATGAATATATTTACGTAATATCAAACTACATGAAATCGTGAAAAAAGTCACTATTTCCCCATATTTAGGGATTATAACTTAGAATCATAGAGCGAGGTTTCGTATTATTTAGATCCAAGAAAAGACATATGACAATGTTGTTTCCAATACAAATGATAAAAATCAATGTGTTTTCATTAGAATGAACTAAAATGTTCCTGATTTTCCGTTTATATTACTGATGGAAGATGTACACGTAAAACCGCTCTATCCCGGCTGAAACGTCGATATATGCAACAAAAACAGAACTTCTCCCCTTTTCAATATCTTACTCAGTATATTAACGAGAAACAAATAGATGATTGAAAATGAAGTATTTAAGGTTATTATCTAATCAATTATGTGTTTGCATCATTTTTATCGTATATATATGAATTAATTCCCATGGACTGAAAATTCACAAAAACGTGGAAAACGGCAAAATATTGCCTAATTCGATGATATTTTGTTTAAATCACATGAAGGAAAAGGGGATGATAAACGTCAAAATATTGCTAAATTCGATGATTTTTCGTACGAAACAAAATGCAAGAAAACTTGCTTAAAATGCAATATTATCCGAAATTCTGAGATTTCAAGGCCAAATCACATATCGTGATACTACATGAAATAGTATCGAAATATTGGTAAAAATGAATATATTTACGTAATATCAAACTACATGAAAATCGTGAAAAAAGTCACTATTTCCCCATATTTAAGGATTATAACTTAGAATCATAGAGCGAGGTTTCGTATTATTTAGATCCAAGAAAAGACATATGACAATGTTGTTTCCAATACAAATGATAAAAATCAATGTGTTTATATTAGAATTAACTAAAATGTTCCTGATTTTCCGTTTATATTACTGATGGAAGATGTACACGTATAACCGCTCTATTCCGGCTGAAACGTCCATATATGCAATAAAAACAGAACTTCTCCCCTTTTCAATATTTTACTCAGTATATTAACGAGAAACAAATAGTTGATTGAAAATGAAGTATTTAAGGTTATTATCTAATCAATTATGTGTTTGCATCATTTTCATCGTATATATAATGAATTATTACCCATGGACTGAAAATTCACAAAAACGTGGAAAAACGGCAAAATATTGCCTAATTCGATGATATTTTGTTTAAATCAAATAAAGGAAAAGGGGATGATAAAAGTCAAAATATTGCTAAATTCGATGATTTTTCGTACGAAACAAAATGCAAGGAAACTTGCTTAAAATGCAATATTATGCGAAATTCTGAGATTTGAAGGCCAAATCACATATCGTGATACTACATGAAATAGTATCGAAATATTGGAAAAAATGAATATATTTGCGTAATATCAAACTACATGATTAACGTGAAAAAGTCACTATTTTACCATATTTGAGGATTTTACCTTCAAATCATAGAGCGAGGTATCGTATTATTTAGTTCCAAGAAAAGACATATGACAATGTTGTTTCCAATACAAATGATAAAAAACAATGTGTTTTCATTAGAATTAACTATAATGTTCTTGATTTTCCGTTTATATTAACGAGGGAAGATGTACACGTAAAACCGCTCTAATCCGGCTGAAACGTCGATATATGCAATAAAAACCGAACTTCTCCCCTTTTCAATATCTTACTCAGTATTTTAACGAGAAACAAATAGATGATTGAAAATGAATTTATTTAAGGTTATTATCTAATCAATTATGTGTTTGCATCATTGTTATCGTATATATATGAATTAATACCCATGATCTGAAAATTCACAAAAACGTGGAAAACGGCAAAATATTGCCTAATTCGATGATATTTTGTTTAAATCACATGAAGGAAAAGGGGATGATAAACGTCAAAATATTGCTAAATTCGATGATTTTTCGTACGAAACAAAATGCAAGAAAACTTGCTTAAAATGCAATATTATGCGAAATTCTGAGATTTGAAGGCCAAATCACATATCGTGATACTACATGAAATAGTATCGAAATATTGGTAAAAATGAATATATTTACGTAATATCAAACTACATGAAAAACGTGAAAAAAGTCACTATATAACCATATTTGAGGATTTTAACTTCAAATCATAAAGCGAGGTTTGGTATTATTTAGATCCAAGAAAAGACATATGACAATGTTGTTTCCAATGCAAATGATAAAAAACAATGTGTTTTCATTAGAAATAACTAAAATGTTCTTGATTTTCCGTTTATATTAACGAGGGAAGATGTACAAGTAAAACCGCTCTAATCCGGCTGAAACGTCGATATATGCAATAAAAACCGAACGTCTCCCCTTTTCAATATCTTACTCAGTATTTTAACGAGAAAGAAATAGTTGATTGAAAATGAAGTATTTAAGGTTATTATCTAATCAATTATGTGTTTGCATCATTTTTATCGTATATATATGAATTAAAACCCATGGACTGAAAATTCACAAAAACGTGGAAAACGGCAAAATATTGCCTAATTCGATGATATTTTGTTTAAATCACATGAAGGAAAAGGAGATGATAAACGTCAAAATATTGCTATATTCGATGATTTTTCGTACGAAACAAAATGCAAGAAAACTTGCTTAAAATGCAATATTATGCGAAATTCTGAGATTTCAAGGCCAATTCACATTTCTTGATACTACATGAAATAGTATCGAAATATTGGTAAAAATGAATATATTTACGTAATATCAAACTACATGAAAATCGTGAAAAAAGTCACTATTTAACTATATTTGAGGATTATAACTTAGAATCATAGAGCGAGGTTTCGCATTATTTAGATCCAAGAAAAGACATATGACAATGTTGTTTCCAATACAAATGATAAAAATCAATGTGTTTATATTAGAATTAACTAAAATGTTCCTGATTTTCCGTTTATATTACTGATGGAAGATGTACACGTATAACCGCTCTATTCCGGCTGAAACGTCCATATATGCAATAAAAACAGAACTTCTCCCCTTTTCAATATTTTACTCAGTATATTAACGAGAAACAAATAGTTGATTGAAAATGAAGTATTTAAGGTTATTATCTAATCAATTATGTGTTTGCATCATTTTCATCGTATATATAATGAATTATTACCCATGGACTGAAAATTCACAAAAACGTGGAAAAACGGCAAAATATTGCCTAATTCGATGATATTTTGTTTAAATCAAATAAAGTAAAAAGGGATGATAAAAGTCAAAATATTGCTAAATTCGATGATTTTTCGTACGAAACAAAATGCAAGGAAACTTGCTTAAAATGCAATATTATGCGAAATTCTGAGATTTGAAGGCCAAATCACATATCGTGATACTACATGAAATAGTATCGAAATATTGGAAAAAATGAATATATTTGCGTAATATCAAACTACATGATTAACGTGAAAAAGTCACTATTTTACCATATTTGAGGATTTTACCTTCAAATCATAGAGCGAGGTATCGTATTATTTAGTTCCAAGAAAAGACATATGACAATGTTGTTTCCAATACAAATGATAAAAAACAATGTGTTTTCATTAGAATTAACTATAATGTTCTTGATTTTCCGTTTATATTAACGAGGGAAGATGTACACGTAAAACCGCTCTAATCCGGCTGAAACGTCGATATATGCAATAAAAACCGAACTTCTCCCCTTTTCAATATCTTACTCAGTATTTTAACGAGAAACAAATAGATGATTGAAAATGAATTTATTTAAGGTTATTATCTAATCAATTATGTGTTTGCATCATTGTTATCGTATATATATGAATTATTACCCATGATCTGAAAATTCACAAAAACGTGGAAAACGGCAAAATATTGCCTAATTCGATGATATTTTGTTTAAATCACATGAAGGAAAAGGGGATGATAAACGTCAAAATATTGCTAAATTCGATGATTTTTCGTACGAAACAAAATGCAAGAAAACTTGCTTAAAATGCAATATTATGCGAAATTCTGAGATTTGAAGGCCAAATCACATATCGTGATACTACATGAAATAGTATCGAAATATTGGTAAAAATGAATATATTTACGTAATATCAAACTACATGAAAAACGTGAAAAAAGTCACTATATAACCATATTTGAGGATTTTAACTTCAAATCATAAAGCGAGGTTTGGTATTATTTAGATCCAAGAAAAGACATATGACAATGTTGTTTCCAATGCAAATGATAAAAAACAATGTGTTTTCATTAGAAATAACTAAAATGTTCTTGATTTTCCGTTTATATTAACGAGGGAAGATGTACAAGTAAAACCGCTCTAATCCGGCTGAAACGTCGATATATGCAATAAAAACCGAACGTCTCCCCTTTTCAATATCTTACTCAGTATTTTAACGAGAAAGAAATAGTTGATTGAAAATGAAGTATTTAAGGTTATTATCTAATCAATTATGTGTTTGCATCATTTTTATCGTATATATATGAATTAAAACCCATGGACTGAAAATTCACAAAAACGTGGAAAACGGCAAAATATTGCCTAATTCGATGATATTTTGTTTAAATCACATGAAGGAAAAGGAGATGATAAACGTCAAAATATTGCTATATTCGATGATTTTTCGTACGAAACAAAATGCAAGAAAACTTGCTTAAAATGCAATATTATGCGAAATTCTGAGATTTCAAGGCCAATTCACATTTCTTGATACTACATGAAATAGTATCGAAATATTGGTAAAAATGAATATATTTACGTAATATCAAACTACATGAAAATCGTGAAAAAAGTCACTATTTAACTATATTTGAGGATTATAACTTAGAATCATAGAGCGAGGTTTCGCATTATTTAGATCCAAGAAAAGACATATGACAATGTTGTTTCCAATACAAATGATAAAAATCAATGTGTTTATATTAGAATTAACTAAAATGTTCCTGATTTTCCGTTTATATTACTGATGGAAGATGTACACGTATAACCGCTCTATTCCGGCTGAAACGTCCATATATGCAATAAAAACAGAACTTCTCCCCTTTTCAATATTTTACTCAGTATATTAACGAGAAACAAATAGTTGATTGAAAATGAAGTATTTAAGGTTATTATCTAATCAATTATGTGTTTGCATCATTTTCATCGTATATATAATGAATTATTACCCATGGACTGAAAATTCACAAAAACGTGGAAAAACGGCAAAATATTGCCTAATTCGATGATATTTTGTTTAAATCAAATAAAGGAAAAGGGGATGATAAAAGTCAAAATATTGCTAAATTCGATGATTTTTCGTACGAAACAAAATGCAAGGAAACTTGCTTAAAATGCAATATTATGCGAAATTCTGAGATTTGAAGGCCAAATCACATATCGTGATACTACATGAAATAGTATCGAAATATTGGAAAAAATGAATATATTTGCGTAATATCAAACTACATGATTAACGTGAAAAAGTCACTATTTTACCATATTTGAGGTTTTTACCTTCAAATCATAGAGCGAGGTATCGTATTATTTAGTTCCAAGAAAAGACATATGACAATGTTGTTTCCAATACAAATGATAAAAAACAATGTGTTTTCATTAGAATTAACTATAATGTTCTTGATTTTCCGTTTATATTAACGAGGGAAGATGTACACGTAAAACCGCTCTAATCCGGCTGAAACGTCGATATATGCAATAAAAACCGAACTTCTCCCCTTTTCAATATCTTACTCAGTATTTTAACGAGAAACAAATAGATGATTGAAAATGAATTTATTTAAGGTTATTATCTAATCAATTATGTGTTTGCATCATTGTTATCGTATATATATGAATTAATACCCATGATCTGAAAATTCACAAAAACGTGGAAAACGGCAAAATATTGCCTAATTCGATGATATTTTGTTTAAATCACATGAAGGAAAAGGGGATGATAAACGTCAAAATATTGCTAAATTCGATGATTTTTCGTACGAAACAAAATGCAAGAAAACTTGCTTAAAATGCAATATTATGCGAAATTCTGAGATTTGAAGGCCAAATCACATATCGTGATACTACATGAAATAGTATCGAAATATTGGTAAAAATGAATATATTTACGTAATATCAAACTACATGAAAAACGTGAAAAAAGTCACTATATAACCATATTTGAGGATTTTAACTTCAAATCATAAAGCGAGGTTTGGTATTATTTAGATCCAAGAAAAGACATATGACAATGTTGTTTCCAATGCAAATGATAAAAAACAATGTGTTTTCATTAGAAATAACTAAAATGTTCTTGATTTTCCGTTTATATTAACGAGGGAAGATGTACAAGTAAAACCGCTCTAATCCGGCTGAAACGTCGATATATGCAATAAAAACCGAACGTCTCCCCTTTTCAATATCTTACTCAGTATTTTAACGAGAAAGAAATAGTTGATTGAAAATGAAGTATTTAAGGTTATTATCTAATCAATTATGTGTTTGCATCATTTTTATCGTATATATATGAATTAAAACCCATGGACTGAAAATTCACAAAAACGTGGAAAACGGCAAAATATTGCCTAATTCGATGATATTTTGTTTAAATCACATGAAGGAAAAGGAGATGATAAACGTCAAAATATTGCTATATTCGATGATTTTTCGTACGAAACAAAATGCAAGAAAACTTGCTTAAAATGCAATATTATGCGAAATTCTGAGATTTCAAGGCCAATTCACATTTCTTGATACTACATGAAATAGTATCGAAATATTGGTAAAAATGAATATATTTACGTAATATCAAACTACATGAAAATCGTGAAAAAAGTCACTATTTAACTATATTTGAGGATTATAACTTAGAATCATAGAGCGAGGTTTCGCATTATTTAGATCCAAGAAAAGACATATGACAATGTTGTTTCCAATACAAATGATAAAAATCAATGTGTTTATATTAGAATTAACTAAAATGTTCCTGATTTTCCGTTTATATTACTGATGGAAGATGTACACGTATAACCGCTCTATTCCGGCTGAAACGTCCATATATGCAATAAAAACAGAACTTCTCCCCTTTTCAATATTTTACTCAGTATATTAACGAGAAACAAATAGTTGATTGAAAATGAAGTATTTAAGGTTATTATCTAATCAATTATGTGTTTGCATCATTTTCATCGTATATATAATGAATTATTACCCATGGACTGAAAATTCACAAAAACGTGGAAAAACGGCAAAATATTGCCTAATTCGATGATATTTTGTTTAAATCAAATAAAGTAAAAAGGGATGATAAAAGTCAAAATATTGCTAAATTCGATGATTTTTCGTACGAAACAAAATGCAAGGAAACTTGCTTAAAATGCAATATTATGCGAAATTCTGAGATTTGAAGGCCAAATCACATATCGTGATACTACATGAAATAGTATCGAAATATTGGAAAAAATGAATATATTTGCGTAATATCAAACTACATGATTAACGTGAAAAAGTCACTATTTTACCATATTTGAGGATTTTACCTTCAAATCATAGAGCGAGGTATCGTATTATTTAGTTCCAAGAAAAGACATATGACAATGTTGTTTCCAATACAAATGATAAAAAACAATGTGTTTTCATTAGAATTAACTATAATGTTCTTGATTTTCCGTTTATATTAACGAGGGAAGATGTACACGTAAAACCGCTCTAATCCGGCTGAAACGTCGATATATGCAATAAAAACCGAACTTCTCCCCTTTTCAATATCTTACTCAGTATTTTAACGAGAAACAAATAGATGATTGAAAATGAATTTATTTAAGGTTATTATCTAATCAATTATGTGTTTGCATCATTGTTATCGTATATATATGAATTATTACCCATGATCTGAAAATTCACAAAAACGTGGAAAACGGCAAAATATTGCCTAATTCGATGATATTTTGTTTAAATCACATGAAGGAAAAGGGGATGATAAACGTCAAAATATTGCTAAATTCGATGATTTTTCGTACGAAACAAAATGCAAGAAAACTTGCTTAAAATGCAATATTATGCGAAATTCTGAGATTTGAAGGCCAAATCACATATCGTGATACTACATGAAATAGTATCGAAATATTGGTAAAAATGAATATATTTACGTAATATCAAACTACATGAAAAACGTGAAAAAAGTCACTATATAACCATATTTGAGGATTTTAACTTCAAATCATAAAGCGAGGTTTGGTATTATTTAGATCCAAGAAAAGACATATGACAATGTTGTTTCCAATGCAAATGATAAAAAACAATGTGTTTTCATTAGAAATAACTAAAATGTTCTTGATTTTCCGTTTATATTAACGAGGGAAGATGTACAAGTAAAACCGCTCTAATCCGGCTGAAACGTCGATATATGCAATAAAAACCGAACGTCTCCCCTTTTCAATATCTTACTCAGTATTTTAACGAGAAAGAAATAGTTGATTGAAAATGAAGTATTTAAGGTTATTATCTAATCAATTATGTGTTTGCATCATTTTTATCGTATATATATGAATTAAAACCCATGGACTGAAAATTCACAAAAACGTGGAAAACGGCAAAATATTGCCTAATTCGATGATATTTTGTTTAAATCACATGAAGGAAAAGGAGATGATAAACGTCAAAATATTGCTATATTCGATGATTTTTCGTACGAAACAAAATGCAAGAAAACTTGCTTAAAATGCAATATTATGCGAAATTCTGAGATTTCAAGGCCAATTCACATTTCTTGATACTACATGAAATAGTATCGAAATATTGGTAAAAATGAATATATTTACGTAATATCAAACTACATGAAAATCGTGAAAAAAGTCACTATTTAACTATATTTGAGGATTATAACTTAGAATCATAGAGCGAGGTTTCGCATTATTTAGATCCAAGAAAAGACATATGACAATGTTGTTTCCAATACAAATGATAAAAATCAATGTGTTTATATTAGAATTAACTAAAATGTTCCTGATTTTCCGTTTATATTACTGATGGAAGATGTACACGTATAACCGCTCTATTCCGGCTGAAACGTCCATATATGCAATAAAAACAGAACTTCTCCCCTTTTCAATATTTTACTCAGTATATTAACGAGAAACAAATAGTTGATTGAAAATGAAGTATTTAAGGTTATTATCTAATCAATTATGTGTTTGCATCATTTTCATCGTATATATAATGAATTATTACCCATGGACTGAAAATTCACAAAAACGTGGAAAAACGGCAAAATATTGCCTAATTCGATGATATTTTGTTTAAATCAAATAAAGGAAAAGGGGATGATAAAAGTCAAAATATTGCTAAATTCGATGATTTTTCGTACGAAACAAAATGCAAGGAAACTTGCTTAAAATGCAATATTATGCGAAATTCTGAGATTTGAAGGCCAAATCACATATCGTGATACTACATGAAATAGTATCGAAATATTGGAAAAAATGAATATATTTGCGTAATATCAAACTACATGATTAACGTGAAAAAGTCACTATTTTACCATATTTGAGGTTTTTACCTTCAAATCATAGAGCGAGGTATCGTATTATTTAGTTCCAAGAAAAGACATATGACAATGTTGTTTCCAATACAAATGATAAAAAACAATGTGTTTTCATTAGAATTAACTATAATGTTCTTGATTTTCCGTTTATATTAACGAGGGAAGATGTACACGTAAAACCGCTCTAATCCGGCTGAAACGTCGATATATGCAATAAAAACCGAACTTCTCCCCTTTTCAATATCTTACTCAGTATTTTAACGAGAAACAAATAGATGATTGAAAATGAATTTATTTAAGGTTATTATCTAATCAATTATGTGTTTGCATCATTGTTATCGTATATATATGAATTAATACCCATGATCTGAAAATTCACAAAAACGTGGAAAACGGCAAAATATTGCCTAATTCGATGATATTTTGTTTAAATCACATGAAGGAAAAGGGGATGATAAACGTCAAAATATTGCTAAATTCGATGATTTTTCGTACGAAACAAAATGCAAGAAAACTTGCTTAAAATGCAATATTATGCGAAATTCTGAGATTTGAAGGCCAAATCACATATCGTGATACTACATGAAATAGTATCGAAATATTGGTAAAAATGAATATATTTACGTAATATCAAACTACATGAAAAACGTGAAAAAAGTCACTATATAACCATATTTGAGGATTTTAACTTCAAATCATAAAGCGAGGTTTGGTATTATTTAGATCCAAGAAAAGACATATGACAATGTTGTTTCCAATGCAAATGATAAAAAACAATGTGTTTTCATTAGAAATAACTAAAATGTTCTTGATTTTCCGTTTATATTAACGAGGGAAGATGTACAAGTAAAACCGCTCTAATCCGGCTGAAACGTCGATATATGCAATAAAAACCGAACGTCTCCCCTTTTCAATATCTTACTCAGTATTTTAACGAGAAAGAAATAGTTGATTGAAAATGAAGTATTTAAGGTTATTATCTAATCAATTATGTGTTTGCATCATTTTTATCGTATATATATGAATTAAAACCCATGGACTGAAAATTCACAAAAACGTGGAAAACGGCAAAATATTGCCTAATTCGATGATATTTTGTTTAAATCACATGAAGGAAAAGGAGATGATAAACGTCAAAATATTGCTATATTCGATGATTTTTCGTACGAAACAAAATGCAAGAAAACTTGCTTAAAATGCAATATTATGCGAAATTCTGAGATTTCAAGGCCAATTCACATTTCTTGATACTACATGAAATAGTATCGAAATATTGGTAAAAATGAATATATTTACGTAATATCAAACTACATGAAAATCGTGAAAAAAGTCACTATTTAACTATATTTGAGGATTATAACTTAGAATCATAGAGCGAGGTTTCGCATTATTTAGATCCAAGAAAAGACATATGACAATGTTGTTTCCAATACAAATGATAAAAATCAATGTGTTTTCATTAGAATTAACTAAAATGTTCCTGATTTTCCGTTTATATTACTGATGGAAGATGTACACGTAAAACCGCTCTATTCCGGCTGAAACGTCGATATATGCAATAAAAACAGAACTTCTCCCCTTTTCAATATCTTACTCAGTATTTTAACGAGAAACAAATAGTTGATTGAAAATGAAGTATTTAAGGTTATTATCTAATCAATTATGTGTTTGCATCATTTTTATCGTATATATAATGAATTAATACCCATAGACTGAAAATTCACAAAAACGTGGAAAAACGGCAAAATATTGCCTAATTCGATGATATTTTGTTTAAATCAAATAAAGTAAAAAGGGATGATAAACGTCAAAATATTGCTAAATTCGATGATTTTTCGTACGAAACAAAATGCAAGGAAACTTGCTTAAAATGCAATATTATGCGAAATTCTGAGATTTGAAGGCCAAATCACATATCGTGATACTACATGAAATAGTATCGGAATATTGGTAAAAATGAATATATTTGCGTAATATCAAACTACATGATTAACGTGAAAAAGTTACTATTTTACCATATTTGAGGATTTTACCTTCAAATCATAGAGCGAGGTTTCGTATTATTTAGATCCAAGAAAAGACATATGGCAATGTTGTTTCCAATACAAATGATAAAAATCAATGTGTTTTCATTAGAATTAACTAAAATGTTCTTGATTTTCCGTTTTTATTACCGATGGAAGATGTACACGTAAAACCGCTCTATTCCGGCTGAAACGTCGATATATGCAATAAAAACAGAACTTCTCCCCTTTTCAATATCTTACTCAGTATATTAACGAGAAACAAATTGATGATTGAAAATGAAGTATTTAAGGTTATTATCTAATCAATTATGTGTTTGCATCATTTTTATCATATATATATGAATTAATACCCATTTACGGAAAATTCACAAAAACGTGGGAAACGGCAAAATATTGCCTAATTCGATGATATTTTGTTTAAATCACATGAAGGAAAAGGAGATGATAAACGTTAAAATATTGCTAATTTCGATGATTTTTCGTACGAAACAAAATGCAAGAAAACTTGCTTAAAATGCAATATTATGCGAAATTCTGAGATTTGAAGGCCAAATCACATATCGTGATACTACATGAAATAGTATCGAAATATTGGTAAAAATGAATATATTTACGTAATATCAAACTACATGAAAAACGTGAAAAAAGTCACTATATAACCATATTTGAGGATTTTAACTTCAAATCATAAAGCGAGGTTTGGTATTATTTAGATCCAAGAAAAGACATATGACAATGTTGTTTCCAATGCAAATGATAAAAAACAATGTGTTTTCATTAGAAATAACTAAAATGTTCTTGATTTTCCGTTTATATTAACGAGGGAAGATGTACAAGTAAAACCGCTCTAATCCGGATGAAACGTCGATATATGCAATAAAAACCGAACTTCTCCCCTTTTCAATATCTTACTCAGTATTTTAACGAGAAAGAAATAGTTGATTGAAAATGAAGTATTTAAGGTTATTATCTAATCAATTATGTGTTTGCATCATTTTTATCGTATATATATGAATTAAAACCCATGGACTGAAAATTCACAAAAACGTGGAAAACGGCAAAATATTGCCTAATTCGATGATATTTTGTTTAAATCACATGAAGGAAAAGGAGATGATAAACGTCAAAATATTGCTATATTCGATGATTTTTCGTACGAAACAAAATGCAAGAAAACTTGCTTAAAATGCAATATTATGCGAAATTCTGAGATTTCAAGGCCAATTCACATTTCTTGATACTACATGAAATAGTATCGAAATATTGGTAAAAATGAATATATTTACGTAATATCAAACTACATGAAAATCGTGAAAAAAGTCACTATTTCCCCATATTTATGGATTATAACTTAGAATCATAGAACGAGGTTTGGTATTATTTAGATCCAAGAAAAGACATATGACAATGTTGTTTCCAATACAAATGATAAAAATCAATGTGTTTTCATTATAATTAACTAAAATGTTACTGATTTTCCGTTTATATTACTGATGGAAGATGTACACGTAAAACCGCTCTATTCCGGCTGAAACGTCGATATATGCAATAAAAACAGAACTTCTCCCCTTTTCAATATCTTACTCAATTATCAATTATGTGTTTGCATCATTTTTATCGTATATATATGAATTAAAACCCATGGACTGAAAATTCACAAAAACGTTGAAAACGGCAAAATTTTGTCTAATTCGATGATATTTTGTTTAAATCACATGAAGGAAAAGGAGATGATAAACGTTAAAATATTGCTAATTTCGATGATTTTTCGTACGAAACAAAATGCAAGAAAACTTGCTTAAAATGCAATATTATGCGAAATTCTGAGATTTGAAGGCCAAATCACATATCGTGATACTACATGAAATAGTATCGAAATATTGGTAAAAATTAATATATTTACGTAATATCAAACTACATGAAAAACGTGAAAAAAGTCACTATATAACCATATATGAGGATTTTAACTTCAAATCATAAAGCTAGGTTTGGTATTATTTAGATCCAAGAAAAGACATATGACAATGTTGTTTCCAATACAAATGATAAAAAACAATGTGTTTTCATTAGAAATAACTTAAATGTTCTTGATTTTCCGTTTATATTAACGAGGGAAGATGTACACGTAAAACCGCTCTAATCCGGCTGAAACGTCGATATATGCAATAAAAACCGAACTTCTCCCCTTTTCAATATCTTACTCAGTATTTTAACGAGAAACAAATAGATGATTAAAAATGAAGTATTTAAGGTTATTATCTAATCAATTATGTGTTTGCATCATTTTTATCGTATATATAATGAATTAATACCCATAGACTGAAAATTCACAAAAACGTGGAAAAACGGCAAAATATTGCCTAATTCGATGATATTTTGTTTAAATCAAATAAAGGAAAAGGGGATGATAAACGTCAAAATATTGCTAAATTCGATGATTTTTCATACGAAACAAAATGCAAGGAAACTTGCTTAAAATGCAATATTATGCGAAATTCTGAGATTTGAAGGCCAAATCACATATCGTGATACTACATGAAATAGTATCGGAATATTGGTAAAAATGAATATATTTGCGTAATATCAAACTACATGATTAACGTGAAAAAGTTACTATTTTTCCATATTTGAGGATTTTACCATCAAATCATAGAGCGAGGTTTCGTATTATTTAGATCCAAGAAAAGACATATGACAATGTTGTTTCCAATACAAATGATAAAAATCAATGTGTTTTCATTAGAATTAACTAAAATGTTACTGATTTTCCGTTTATATTACCGATGGAAGATGTACACGAAAACCACTCTATTCCGGCTGAAACGTCGATATATGCAATAAAATCAGAACTTCTCCCCCTTTCAATATCTTACTCAGTATTTTAACGAGAAAGAAATAGTTGATTGAAAATGAAGTATTTAAGGTTATTATCTTATCAATTATGTGTTTGCATCATTTTTATCGTATATATATGAATTAAAACCCATGGACTGAAAATTCACAAAAACGTTGAAAACGGCAAAATATTGTCTAATTCGATGATATTTTGTTTAAATCACATGAAGGAAAATGAGATGATAAACGTCAAAATATTGCTATATTCGATGATTTTTCGTACGAAACAAAATGCAAGAAAACTTGCTTAAAATGCAATATTATGCGAAATTCTGAGATTTCAAGGCCAAATCACATATCGTGATACTACATGAAATAGTATCGAAATATTGGTATAAATGAATATATTTACGTAATATCAAACTACATGAAAAACGTGAAAAAAGTCACTATATAACCATATTTGAGGATTTTAACTTCAAATCATAGAGCGAGGTTTCGTATTATTTAGTTCCAAGAAAAGACATATGACAATGTTGTTTCCAATACAAATGATAAAAATCAATGTGTTTTCATTAGAATTAACTAAAATAATCCTGATTTTCTGTTTATATTACTGATGGAAGATGTACACGTAAAACCGCTCTATTCCGGCTGAAACGTCGATATATGCAATAAAAACAGAACTTCTCCCCTTTTCAATATCTTACTCAGTATATTAACGAGAAACAAATAGTTGATTGAAAATGAAGTATTTAAGGTTATTATCTAATCAATTATGTGTTTGCATCATTTTCATCGTATATATAATGAATTATTACCCATGGACTGAAAATTCACAAAAACGTAGAAAAACCGCAAAATATTGCCTAATTCGATGATATTTTGTTTAAATCAAATAAAGGAAAAGGGGATGATAAACGTCAAAATATTGCTAAATTCGATGATTTTTCGTACGAAACAAAATGCAAGAAAACTTGCTTAAAATGCAATATTATGCGAAATTCTGAGATTTGAAGGCCAAATCACATATCGTGATACTACATGAAATAGTATCGAAATATTGGTAAAAATGAATATATTTACGTAATATCAAACTACATGAAAAACGTGAAAAAAGTCACTATATAACCATATATGAGGATTTTAACTTCAAATCATAAAGCGAGGTTTGGCATTATTTAGATCCAAGAAAAGACATATGACAATGTTGTTTCCAATACAAATGATAAAAAACAATGTGTTTTCATTAGAAATAACTTAAATGTTCTTGATTTTCCGTTTATATTAACGAGGGAAGATGTACACGTAAAACCGCTCTAATCCGGCTGAAACGTCGATATATGCAATAAAAACCGAACTTCTCCCCTTTTCAATATCTTACTCAGTATTTTAACGAGAAACAAATAGATGATTAAAAATGAAGTATTTAAGGTTATTATCTAATCAATTATGTGTTTGCATCATTTTTGTCGTATACATATGAATTAATACCCATGGACTGAAAATTCACAAAAACGTGGAAAACGGCAAAATATTGCCTAATTCGATGATATTTTGTTTAAATCACATGAAGGAAAAGGGGATGATAAACGTCAAAATATTGCTAAATTCGATGATTTTTCGTACGAAACAAAATGCAAGAAAACTTGCTTAAAATGCAATATTACGCGAAATTCTGAGATTTGAAGGGCAAATCACATATCGTGATACTACATGAAATAGTATCGGAATATTGGTAAAAATGAATATATTTGCGTAATATCAAACTACATGATTAACGTCAAAAAGTTACTATTTTACCATATTTGAGGATTTTACCTTCAAATCATAGAGCGAGGTTTCGTATTATTTAGATCCAAGAAAAGACATATGGCAATGTTGTTTCCAATACAAATGATAAAAATCAATGTGTTTTCATTAGAATTAACTAAAATGTTCTTGATTTTCCGTTTTATTACCGATGAAAGATGTACACGTAAAACCGCTCTATTCCGGCTGAAACGTCGATATATGCAATAAAAACAGAACTTCTCCCCTTTTCAATATCTTACTCAGTATATTAACGAGAAACAAATAGATGATTGAAAATGAAGTATTTAAGGTTATTATCTAATCAATTATGTGTTTGCATCATTTTTATCGTATATATATGAATTAATACCCATTTACGGAAAATTCACAAAAACGTGGAAAACGGCAAAATATTGCCTAATTCGATGATATTTTGTTTAAATCACATGAAGGAAAAGGAGATGATAAACGTCAAAATATTGCTATATTCGATGATTTTTCGTACGAAACAAAATGCAAGAAAACTTGCTTAAAATGCAATATTATGCGAAATTCTGAGATTTCAAGGCCAATTCACATTTCTTGATACTACATGAAATAGTATCGAAATATTGGTAAAAATGAATATATTTACGTAATATCAAACTACATGAAAATCGTGAAAAAAGTCACTATTTCCCCATATTCAAGGATTATAACTTAGAATCATAGAACGAGGTTTCGTATCATTTAGATCCAAGAAAAGACATATGACAATGTTGTTTCCAATACAAATGATAAAAATCAATGTGTTTTCATTATAATTAACTAAAATGTTCCTGATTTTCCGTTTATATTACTGATGGAAGATGTACACGTAAAACCGCTCTATTCCGGCTGAAACGTCGATATATGCAATAAAAACAGAACTTCTCCCCTTTTCAATATCTTACTCAGTATATTAACGAGAAACAAATAGATAATTGAAAATGAAGTATTTAAGGTTATTATCTAATCAATTATGTGTTTGCATCATTTTTATCGTATATATATGAATCATGTCTTTTCTACCCATGGACTGAAAATTCACAAAAACGTGGAAAACGGCAAAATATTGCGTAATTCGATGATATTTTGTTTAAATCACATGAAGGAAAAGGAGATGATAAACGTTAAAATATTGCTAATTTCGATGATTTTTCGTACGAAACAAAATGCAAGAAAACTTGCTTAAAATGCAATATTATGCGAAATTCTGAGATTTGAAGGCCAAATCACATATCGTGATACTACATGAAATAGTATCGAAATATTGGTAAAAATGAATATATTTACGTAATATCAAACTACATGAAAAACGTGAAAAAAGTCACTATATAACCATATATGAGGATTTTAACTTCAAATCATAAAGCGAGGTTTGATATTATTTAGATCCAAGAAAAGACATATGACAATGTTGTTTCCAATACAAATGATAAAAAACAATGTGTTTTCATTAGAAATAACTTAAATGTTCTTGATTTTCCGTTTATATTAACGAGGGAAGATGTACACGTAAAACCGCTCTAATCCGGCTGAAACGTCGATATATGCAATAAAAACCGAACTTCTCCCCTTTTCAATATCTTACTCAGTATTTTAACGAGAAACAAATAGATGATTAAAAATGAAGTATTTAAGGTTATTATCTAATCAATTATGTGTTTGCATCATTTTTATCGTATATATAATGAATTAATACCCATAGACTGAAAATTCACAAAAACGTGGAAAAACGGCAAAATATTGCCTAATTCGATGATATTTTGTTTAAATCAAATAAAGGAAAAGGGGATGATAAACGTCAAAATATTGCTAAATTCGATGATTTTTCATAAGACACAAAATGCAAGGAAACTTGCTTAAAATGCAATATTATGCGAAATTCTGAGATTTGAAGGCCAAATCACATATCGTGATACTACATGAAATAGTATCGGAATATTGGTAAAAATGAATATATTTGCGTAATATCAAACTACATGATTAACGTGAAAAAGTTACTATTATTCCATATGTGAGGATTTTACCATCAAATCATAGAGCGAGGTTTCGTATTATTTAGATCCAAGAAAAGACATATGACAATGTTGTTTCCAATAAAAATGATAAAAATCAATGTGTTTTCATTAGAATTAACTAAAATGTTACTGATTTTCCGTTTATATTACCGATGGAAGATGTACACGAAAACCGCTCTATTCCGGCTGAAACGTCGATATATGCAATAAAATCAGAACTTCTCCCCCTTTCAATATCTTACTCAGTATTTTAACGAGAAAGAAATAGTTGATTGAAAATGAAGTATTTAAGGTTATTATCTTATCAATTATGTGTTTGCATCATTTTTATCGTATATATATGAATTAAAACCCATGGACTGAAAATTCACAAAAACGTTGAAAACGGCAAAATATTGTCTAATTCGATGATATTTTGTTTAAATCACATGAAGGAAAAGGAGATGATAAACGTTAAAATATTGCTAATTTCGATGATTTTTCGTACGAAACAAAATGCAAGAAAACTTGCTTAAAATGCAATATTATGCGAAATTCTGAGATTTGAAGGCCAAATCACATATCGTGATACTACATGAAATAGTATCGAAATATTGGTAAAAATGAATATATTTACGTAATATCAAACTACATGAAAAACGTGAAAAAAGTCACTATATAACCATATATGAGGATTTTAACTTCAAATCATAAAGCGAGGTTTGGTATTATTTAGATCCAAGAAAAGACATATGACAATGTTGTTTCCAATACAAATGATAAAAAACAATGTGTTTTCATTAGAAATAACTTAAATGTTCTTGATTTTCCGTTTATATTAACGAGGGAAGATGTACACGTAAAACCGCTCTAATCCGGCTGAAACGTCGATATATGCAATAAAATCCGAACTGCTCCCCTTTTCAATATCTTACTCAGTATTTTAACGAGAAACAAATAGATGATTAAAAATGAAGTATTTAAGGTTATTATCTAATCAATTATGTGTTTGCATCATTTTTATCGTATATATAATGAATTAATACCCATAGACTGAAAATTCACAAAAACGTGGAAAAACGGCAAAATATTGCCTAATTCGATGATATTTTGTTTAAATCAAATAAAGGAAAAGGGGATGATAAACGTCAAAATATTGGTAAATTCGATGATTTTTCATACGAAACAAAATGCAAGGAAACTCGCTTAAAATGCAATATTATGCGAAATTCTGAGATTTGAAGGCCAAATCACATATCGTGATACTACATGAAATAGTATCGGAATATTGGTAAAAATGAATATATTTGCGTAATATCAAACTACATGATTAACGTGAAAAAGTTACTATTTTTCCATATGTGAGGATTTTACCATCAAATCATAGAGCGAGGTTTCGTATTATTTAGATCCAAGAAAAGACATATGACAATGTTGTTTCCAATAAAAATGATAAAAATCAATGTGTTTTCATTAGCATTAACTAAAATGTTACTGATTTTCCGTTTATATTACCGATGGAAGATGTACACGAAAACCGCTCTATTCCGGCTGAAACGTCGATATATGCAATAAAATCAGAACTTCTCCCCCTTTCAATATCTTACTCAGTATTTTAACGAGAAAGAAATAGTTGATTGAAAATGAAGTATTTAAGGTTATTATCTTATCAATTATGTGTTTGCATCATTTTTATCGTATATATATGAATTAAAACCCATGGACTGAAAATTCACAAAAACGTTGAAAACGGCAAAATATTGTCTAATTCGATGATATTTTGTTTAAATCACATGAAGGAAAAGGAGATGATAAACGTTAAAATATTGCTAATTTCGATGATTTTTCGTACGAAACAAAATGCAAGAAAACTTGCTTAAAATGCAATATTATGCGAAATTCTGAGATTTGAAGGCCAAATCACATATCGTGATACTACATGAAATAGTATCGAAATATTGGTAAAAATGAATATATTTACGTAATATCAAACTACATGAAAAACGTGAAAAAAGTCACTATATAACCATATATGAGGATTTTAACTTCAAATCATAAAGCGAGGTTTGGTATTATTTAGATCCAAGAAAAGACATATGACAATGTTGTTTCCAATACAAATGATAAAAAACAATGTGTTTTCATTAGAAATAACTTAAATGTTCTTGATTTTCCGTTTATATTAACGAGGGAAGATGTACACGTAAAACCGCTCTAATCCGGCTGAAACGTCGATATATGCAATAAAAACCGAACTGCTCCCCTTTTCAATATCTTACTCAGTATTTTAACGAGAAACAAATAGATGATTAAAAATGAAGTATTTAAGGTTATTATCTAATCAATTATGTGTTTGCATCATTTTTATCGTATATATAATGAATTAATACCCATAGACTGAAAATTCACAAAAACGTGGAAAAACGGCAAAATATTGCCTAATTCGATGATATTTTGTTTAAATCAAATAAAGGAAAAGGGGATGATAAACGTCAAAATATTGGTAAATTCGATGATTTTTCATACGAAACAAAATGCAAGAAAACTTGCTTAAAATGCAATATTATGCGAAATTCTGAGATTTCAAGGCCAAATCACATATCGTGATACTACATGAAATAGTATCGAAATATTGGTAAAAATGAATATATTTACGTAATATCAAACCACATGAAAATCGTGAAAAAAGTCACTATTTCCCCATATTTAAGGATTATAACTTAGAATCATAGGGCGAGGTTTCGTATTATTTAGATCCAAGAAAACACATATGACAATGTTGTTTCCAATACAAATGATAAAAATCAATGTGTTTTCATTAGAATTAACTAAAATGTTCCTGATTTTCCGTTTATATTACTGATGGAAGATGTACACGTAAAACCGCTCTATTCCGGCTGAAACGTCGATATATGCAATAAAAACAGAACTTCTCCCCTTTTCAATATCTTACTCAGTATATTAACGAGAAACAAATAGATGATTGAAAATGAAGTATTTAAGGTTATTATCTAATCAATTATGTGTTTGCATCATTTTTATCGTATATATATGAATTAATACCCATGGACGGAAAATTCTCAAAAACGTGGAAAACGGCAAAATATTTCCTAATTCGATGATATTTTGTTTAAATCACATGAAGGAAAAGGAGATGATAAACGTTAAAATATTGCTAATATCAATGATTTTTCGTACGAAACAAAATGCAAGAAAACTTGCTTAAAATGCAATATTATGCGAAATTCTGAGATTTGAAGGCCAAATCACATATCGTGATACTACATGAAATAGTATCGAAATATTGGTAAAAATAAATATATTTACGTAATATCAAACTACATGAAAAACGTGAAAAAAGTCACTATATAACCATATTTGAGGATTTTAACTTCAAATCATAAAGCGAGGTTTGGTATTATTTAGATCCAAGAAAAGACATATGACAATGTTGTTTCCAATGCAAATGATAAAAAACAATGTGTTTTCATTAGAAATGACTAAAATGTTCTTGATTTTTCGTTTATATTAACGAGGGAAGATGTACACGTAAAACCGCTCTAATCCGGCTGAAACGTCGATATATGCAATAAAAACCGAACTTCTCCCCTTTTCAATATCTTACTCAGTATTTTAACGAGAAACAAATAGATGATTGGAAATGAAGTATTTAAGGTTATTATCTAATCAATTATGTGTTTGCATCATTTTTATCGTATATATATGAATCATATGTCTTTTCTACCCATGGACTGAAAATTCACAAAAAACGTGGAAAACGGCAAAATATTGCCTAATTCGATGATATTTTGTTTAAATCACATGAAGGAAAAGGGGATGATTAACGTCAAAATATTGCTAAATTCGATGATTTTTCTTACGAAACAAAATGCAAGAAAACTTACATAAAATGCAATATTATGCGAAATTCTGAGATTTCAAGGCCAAATCACATATCGTGATACTACATGAAATAGTATCGAAATATTGGTAAAAATGATATATTTACGTAATATCAAACTACATGAAAATCGTGAAAAAAGTCACTATTTAACTATATTTGAGGATTATAACTTAGAATCATAGAGCGAGGTTTCGTATTATTTAGAGCCAAGAAAAGACATGACAATGTTGTTTCCAATACAAATGATAAAAATCAATGTGTTTTCATTAGAATTAACTAAAATGTTCCTGATTTTCCGTTTATATTACTGATGGAAGATGTACACGTAAAACCGCTCTATTCCGGCTGAAACGACGATATATGCAATAAAAACAGAACTTCTCCCCTTTTCAATATCCTACTCAGTATTTTAACGAGAAACAAATAGTTGATTGCAAATGAAGTATTTAAGGTTATTATCTAATCAATTATGTGTTTGCATCATTTTTATCGTATATATAATGAATTAATACCCATAGACTGAAAATCCACAAAAACGTGGAAAAACGGCAAAATATTGCCTAATTCGATGATATTTTGTTTAAATCAAATAAAGGAAAAGGGGATGATAAACGTCAAAATATTGCTAAATTCGATGATTTTTCATACGAAACAAAATGCAAGGAAACTTGCTTAAAATGCAATATTATGCGAAATTCTGAGATTTGAAGGCCAAATCACATATCGTGATACTACATGAAATAGTATCGAAATATTGATAAAAATGAATATATTTGCGTAATATCAACCTACATGATTAACGTGAAAAAGTCATTATTTTACCATATTTGAGGATTTTACCTACAAATCATAGAGCGAGGTTTCGTATTATTTGGATCCAAGAAAAGACATATGACAATGTTGTTTCCTATACAAATTATAAAAATCAAAGTGTTTTCATTAGATTTAACTAAAATGTTCCTGGTTTTCCGTTTATATTACCGATGGAAGAAGTACACGAAAATCGCTCTATTCCGGCTGAAACGTCGATATATGCAAAAAAAAACAGAACTTCTCCCCTTTTCAATATCTTACTCAGTATTTTAACGAGAAACAAATAGTTGATTGAAAATAAAGTATTTAAGGTTATTATCTAATCAATTATGTGTTTGCATCATTTTTATCGTATATATATGAATTAATACCCATGGACTGAAAATTCACAAAAACGTGGTAAAACGGCAAAATATTGCCTAATTCGATGATATTTTGTTTAAATCACATGAAGGAAAAGGAGATGATAAACGTTAAAATATTGCTAATTTCGATGATTTTTCGTACGAAACAAAATGCAAGAAAACTTGCTTAAAATGTAATATTATTCGAAATTCTGAGATTTGAAGGCCAAATCACATATCGTGATACTACATGAAATAGTATCGAAATATTGGTAAAAATGAATATATTTACGTAATATCAAACTACATGAAAAACGTGAAAAAATTCACTATATAACCATATTTGAGGATTTTAACTTCAAATCATAAAGCGAGGTTTGGTATTATTTAGATCCAAGAAAAGACATATGACAATGTTGTTTCCAATGCAAATGATAAAAAACAGTGTGTTTTCATTAGAATTAACTATAATGTTCTTGATTTTCCGTTTATATTAACGATGGAAGATGTACACGTAAAACCGCTCTAATCCGGCTGAAACGTCGATATATGCAATAAAAACCGAACTTCTCCCCTTTTCAATATCTTACTCAGTATTTTAACGAGAAACAAATACATGATTGAAAATGAAGTATTTAAGGTTATTATCTAATCAATTATGTGTTTGCATCATTTTTATCGTATATATATATGAATTAATACCCATGAACGGAAAATTCACAAAAACGTGGAAAACGGCAAAATATTGCCGAATTCGATGATATGTTGTTTAAATCACATGAAGGAAAAGGAGATGATAAACGTTAAAATATTGCTAAATTCGATGATTTTTCGTACGAAGGAAAATGTAAGAAAACTTGCTTAAAATGCAATATTATGCGAAATTCTGAGATTTGAAGGCCAAATCACATATCGTGATACTACATGAAATAGTATCGAAATATTGGTAAAAATGAATATATTTACGTAATATCAAACTACATGAAAAACGTGAAAAAAGTCACTATATAACCATATTTGAGGATTTTAACTTCAAATCATAAAGCGAGGTTTGGTATTATTTAGATCCAAGAAAAGACATATGACAATGTTGTTTCCAATGCAAATGATAAAAAACAGTGTGTTTTCATTAGAATTAACTATAATGTTCTTGATTTTCCGTTTATATTAACGATGGAAGATGTACACGTAAAACCGCTCTAATCCGGCTGAAACGTCGATATATGCAATAAAAACCGAACTTCTCCCCTTTTCAATATCTTACTCAGTATTTTAACGAGAAACAAATAGATGATTGAAAATGAAGTATTTAAGGTTATTATCTAATCAATTATGTGTTTGCATCATTTTTATCGTATATATATGAATTAATACCCATGGACTGAAAATTCACAAAAACGTGGAAAACGGCAAAATATTGCCTAATTCGATGATATTTTGTTTAAATCACATGAAGGAAAATGGGATGATAAACGTCAAAATATTGCTAAATTCGATGATTTTTCGTACGAAACAAAATGCAAGAAAACTTGCTTAAAATGCAATATTATGCGAAATTCTGAGATTTCAAGGCCAAATCACATATCGTGATACTACATGAAATAGTATCGAAATATTGGTAAAAATGAATATATTTACGTAATATCAAACTACATGAAAATCGTGAAAAAAGTCACTATTTCCCCATATTTAAGGATTATAACTTAGAATCATAGAGCGAGGTTTCGTATTATTTAGATCCAAGAAAAGACATATGACAATGTTGTTTAAAATACAAATGATAAAAATCAATGTGTTTTCATTAGAATTAACTAAAATGTTCTTGATTTTCAGTTTATATTAACGATGGAAGATGTACACGTAAAACCGCTCTAATCCGGCTGAAACGTCGATATATGTAATAAAAACCGAACTTCTCCCCTTTTCAATATCTTACTCAGTATTTTAACGAGAAAGAAATAGTTGATTGAAAATGAAGTATTTAAGGTTATTATCTAATCAATTATGTGTTTGCATCATTTTTATCGTATATATAATGAATTAATACCCATAGACTGAAAATTCACAAAAACGTGGAAAAACGGCAAAATATTGCCTAATTCGATGATATTTTGTTTAAATCAAATAAAGGAAAAAAAGATGATAAACGTCAAAATATTGCTATATTCGATGATTTTTAGTACGAAACAAAATGCAAGAAAACTTGCTTAAAATGCAATATTATTCGAAATTCTGAGATTTCAAGGCCAAATAACATATCGTGATGCTACATGAAATAGTATCGAAATATTGGTAAAAATGAATTTATTTAGGTAATATCAAACTACATGAAAAACGTGAAAAAAGTCACTATATAACCATATTTGAGGATTTTAACTTCAAATCATAGAGCGAGGTTTCGTATTATTTAGATCCAAGAATATGACATATGACAATGTTGTTTCCAATACAAATGATAAAAAACAGTGTGTTTTCATTAGAATTAACTATAATATTCTTGATTTTCCGTTTATATTAACGATGGAAGATGTACACGTAAAACCGCTCTAATCCGGCTGAAACGTCGATATATGCAATAAAAACCGAACTTCTCCCCTTTTCAATATCTTACTCAGTATTTTAACGAGAAACAAATACATGATTGAAAATGAAGTATTTAAGGTTATTATCTAATCAATTATGTGTTTGCATCATTTTTATCGTATATATATATGAATTAATACCCATGAACGGAAAATTCACAAAAACGTGGAAAACGGCAAAATATTGCCGAATTCGATGATATTTTGTTTAAATCACATGAAAGAAAAAGAGATGATAAACGTTAAAATATTGCTAATTTCGATGATTTTTCGTACGAAACAAAATGCAAGAAAACTTGCTTAAAATGCAATATAATGCGAAATTCTGAGATTTGAAGGCCAAATCACATATCGTGATACTACATGAAATAGTATCGAAATATTGGTAAAAATGAATATATTTACGTAATATCAAACTACATGAAAATCGTGAAAAAAGTCACTATTTCCCAATATTTAAGGATAATAACTTAGAATCATAGAGCGAGGTTTCGTATTATTTAGATCCAAGAAAAGACATATGACAATGTTGTTTAAAATACAAATGATAAAAATCAATGTGTTTTCATTAGAATTAACTAAAATGTTCCTGATTTTCCGTTTATATTACTGATGGAAGATGTACACGTAAAACCGCTCTATTCCGGCTGAAACGTCGATATATGCAATAAAAACAGAACTTCTCCCCTTTTCAATATCTTACTCAGTATATTAACGAGAAACAAATAGATGATTGAAAATGAAGTATTTAAGGTTATTATCTAATCAATTATGTGTTTGGATCATTTTTATCGTATATATATGAATTAATACCCATGGACGGAAAATTCACAAAAACGTGGAAAACGGCAAAATATTGCCTAATTCGATGATATTTTGTTTAAATCACATGAAGGAAAAGGAGATGATAAACGTTAAAATATTGCTAATTTCGATGATTTTTCGTACGAAACAAAATGCAAGAAAACTTGCTTAAAATGCAATATAATGCGAAATTCTGAGATTTGAAGGCCAAATCACATATCGTGATACTACATGAAATAGTATCGAAATATTGGTAAAAATGAATATATTTACGTAATATCAAACTACATGAAAAACGTGAAAAAAGTCACTATATAACCATATTTGAGGATTTTAACTTCAAATCATAAAGCGAGGTTTGGTATTATTTAGATCCAAGAAAAGACATATGACAATGTTGTTTCCAATGCAAATGATAAAAAACAGTGTGTTTTCATTAGAATTAACTATAATGTTCTTGATTTTCCGTTTATATTAACGATGGAAGATGTACACGTAAAACCGCTCTAATCCGGCTGAAACGTCGATATATGCAATAAAAACCGAACTTCTCCCCTTTTCAATATCTTAATCAGTATTTTAACGAGAAACAAATACATGATTGAAAATGAAGTATTTAAGGTTATTATCTAATCAATTATGTGTTTGCATCATTTTTATCGTATATATATGAATTAATACCCATGGACTGAAAATTCACAAAAACGTGGAAAACGGCAAAATATTGCCTATTTCGATGATATTTTGTTTAAATCACATGAAGGAAAATGGGATGATAAACGTCAAAATATTGCTAAATTCGATGATTTTTCGTACGAAACAAAATGCAAGAAAACTTGCTTAAAATGCAATATTATGCGAAATTCTGAGATTTCAAGACCAAATCACATATCGTGATACTACATGAAATAGTATCGAAATATTGGTAAAAATGAATATATTTACGTAATATCAAACTACATGAAAATCGTGAAAAAAGTCACTATTTCCCCATATTTAAGGATTATAACTTAGAATCATAGAGCGAGGTTTCGTATTATTTAGATCCAAGAAAAGATATATGACAATGTTGTTTAAAATACAAATGATAAAAATCAATGTGTTTTCATTAGAATTAACTAAAATGTTCCTGATTTTCCGTTTATATTACTGATGGAAGATGTACACGTAAAACCGCTCTATTCCGGCTGAAACGTCGATATATGCAATAAAAACAGAACTTCTCCCCTTTTCAATATCTTACTCAGTATATTAACGAGAAACAAATAGATGATTGAAAATGAAGTATTTAAGGTTATTATCTAATCAATTATGTGTTTGGATCATTTTTATCGTATATATATGAATTAATACCCATGGACGGAAAATTCACAAAAACGTGGAAAACGGCAAAATATTGCCTAATTCGATGATATTTTGTTTATATCACATGAAGGAAAAGGAGATGATAAACGTTAAAATATTGCTAATTTCGATGATTTTTCGTACGAAACAAAATGCAAGAAAACTTGCTTAAAATGCAATATTATGCGAAATTCTGAGATTTGAAGGCCAAATCACATATCGTGATACTACATGAAATAGTATCGAAATATTGGTAAAAATGAATATATTTACGTAATATCAAACTACATGAAAAACGTGAAAAAAGTCACTATATAACCATATTTGAGGATTTTAACTTCAAATCATAAAGCGAGGTTTGGTATTATTTAGATCCAAGAAAAGACATATGACAATGTTGTTTCCAATGCAAATGATAAAAAACAATGTGTTTTCATTAGAAATAACTAAAATGTTCTTGATTTTCCGTTTATATTAACGAGGGAAGATGTACACGTAAAACCGCTCTAATCCGGCTGAAACGTCGATATATGCAATAAAAACCGAACTTCTCCCCTTTTCAATATCTTACTCAGTATTTTAACGAGAAAGAAATAGTTGATTGAAAATGAAGTATTTAAGGTTATTATCTAATCAATTATGTGTTTGCATCATTTTTGTCGTATATATATGAATTAAAACCTATGGACTGAAAATTCACAAAAACGTGGAAAAACGGCAAAATATTGCCTAATTCGATGATATTTTGTTTAAATCACATGAAGGAAAAGGAGATGATAAACGTCAAAATATTCCTATAGTCGATGATTTTTAGTACGAAACAAAATGCAAGAAAACTTGCTTAAAATGTAATATTATTCGAAATTCTGAGATTTGTAGGCCAAATCACATATCGTGATACTACATGAAATAGTATCGAAATATTGGTAAAAATGAATATATTTGCGTAATATCAAACTACATGAAAATCGTGAAAAAAGTCACTATTTCCCCATATTTAAGGATTATAACTTAGAATCATAGAGCGAGGTTTCGTATTATTTAGATCCAAGAAAAGACATATGACAATGTTGTTTAAAATACAAATGATAAAAATCAATGTGTTTTCATTAGAATTAACTAAAATGTTCCTGATTTTCCGTTTATATTACTGATGGAAGATGTACAGGTAAAACCGCTCTATTCCGGCTGAAACGTCGATATATGCAATAAAAACAGAACTTCTCCCCTTTTCAATATCTTACTCAGTATATTAACGAGAAACAAATAGATGATTGAAAATGAAGTATTTAAGGTTATTATCTAATCAATTATGTGTTTGGATCATTTTTATCGTATATATATGAATTAATACCCATGGACGGAAAATTCACAAAAACGTGGAAAACGGCAAAATATTGCCTAATTCGATGATATTTTGTTTAAATCACATGAAGGAAAAGGAGATGATAAACGTTAAAATATTGCTAATTTCGATGATTTTTCGTACGAAACAAAATGCAAGAAAACTTGCCTAAAATGCAATATAATGCGAAATTCTGAGATTTGAAGGCCAAATCACATATCGTGATACTACATGAAATAGTATCGAAATATTGGTAAAAATGAATATATTTACGTAATATCAAACTACATGAAAAACGTGAAAAAATTCACTATATAACCATATTTGAGGATTTTAACTTCAAATCATAAAGCGAGGTTTGGTATTATTTAGATCCAAGAAAAGACATATGACAATGTTGTTTCCAATGCAAATGATAAAAAACAGTGTGTTTTCATTAGAATTAACTATAATGTTCTTGATTTTCCGTTTATATTAACGATGGAAGATGTACACGTAAAACCGCTCTAATCCGGCTGAAACGTCGATATATGCAATAAAAACCGAACTTCTCCCCTTTTCAATATCTTACTCAGTATTTTAACGAGAAACAAATACATGATTGAAAATGAAGTATTTAAGGTTATTATCTAATCAATTATGTGTTTGCATCATTTTTATCGTATATATATGAATTAATACCCATGGACTGAAAATTCACAAAAACGTGGAAAACGGCAAAATATTGCCTAATTCGATGATATTTTGTTTAAATCACATGAAGGAAAATGGGATGATAAACGTCAAAATATTGCTAAATTCGATGATTTTTCGTACGAAACAAAATGCAAGAAAACTTGCTTAAAATGCAATATTATGCGAAATTCTGAGATTTCAAGGCCAAATCACATATCGTGATACTACATGAAATAGTATCGAAATATTGGTAAAAATGAATATATTTACGTAATATCAAACTACATGAAAATCGTGAAAAAAGTCACTATTTCCCCATATTTAAGGATTATAACTTAGAATCATAGAGCGAGGTTTCGTATTATTTAGATCCAAGAAAAGACATATGACAATGTTGTTTAAAATACAAATGATAAAAATCAATGTGTTTTCATTAGAATTAACTAAAATGTTCCTGATTTTACGTTTATATTACTGATGGAAGATGTACACGTAAAACCGCTCTATTCCGGCTGAAACGTCGATATATGCAATAAAAACCGAACTTCTCCCCTTTTCAATATCTTACTCAGTATTTTAACGAGAAACAAATAGATGATTGAAAATGAAGTATTTAAGGTTATTATCTAATCAATTATGTGTTTGCATCATTTTTATCGTATATATATGAATTAATACCCATGGACTGAAAATTCACAAAAACGTGGAAAACGGCAAAATATTGCCTAATTCGATGATATTTTGTTTAAATCACATGAAGGAAAATGGGATGATAAACGTCAAAATATTGCTAAATTCGATGATTTTTCGTACGAAACAAAATGCAAGAAAACTTGCTTAAAATGCAATATTATGCGAAATTCTGAGATTTCAAGACCAAATCACATATCGTGATACTACATGAAATAGTATCGAAATATTGGTAAAAATGAATATATTTACGTAATATCAAACTACATGAAAATCGTGAAAAAAGTCACTATTTCCCCATATTTAAGGATTATAACTTAGAATCATAGAGCGAGGTTTCGTATTATTTAGATCCAAGAAAAGATATATGACAATGTTGTTTAAAATACAAATGATAAAAATCAATGTGTTTTCATTAGAATTAACTAAAATGTTCCTGATTTTCCGTTTATATTACTGATGGAAGATGTACACGTAAAACCGCTCTATTCCGGCTGAAACGTCGATATATGCAATAAAAACAGAACTTCTCCCCTTTTCAATATCTTACTCAGTATATTAACGAGAAACAAATAGATGATTGAAAATGAAGTATTTAAGGTTATTATCTAATCAATTATGTGTTTGGATCATTTTTATCGTATATATATGAATTAATACCCATGGACGGAAAATTCACAAAAACGTGGAAAACGGCAAAATATTGCCTAATTCGATGATATTTTGTTTATATCACATGAAGGAAAAGGAGATGATAAACGTTAAAATATTGCTAATTTCGATGATTTTTCGTACGAAACAAAATGCAAGAAAACTTGCTTAAAATGCAATATTATGCGAAATTCTGAGATATGAAGGCCAAATCACATATCGTGATACTACATGAAATAGTATCGAAATATTGGTAAAAATGAATATATTTACGTAATATCAAACTACATGAAAAACGTGAAAAAAGTCACTATATAACCATATTTGAGGATTTTAACTTCAAATCATAAAGCGAGGTTTGGTATTATTTAGATCCAAGAAAAGACATATGACAATGTTGTTTCCAATGCAAATGATAAAAAACAATGTGTTTTCATTAGAAATAACTAAAATGTTCTTGATTTTCCGTTTATATTAACGAGGGAAGATGTACACGTAAAACCGCTCTAATCCGGCTGAAACGTCGATATATGCAATAAAAACCGAACTTCTCCCCTTTTCAATATCTTACTCAGTATTTTAACGAGAAAGAAATAGTTGATTGAAAATGAAGTATTTAAGGTTATTATCTAATCAATTATGTGTTTGCATCATTTTTGTCGTATATATATGAATTAAAACCTATGGACTGAAAATTCACAAAAACGTGGAAAAACGGCAAAATATTGCCTAATTCGATGATATTTTGTTTAAATCACATGAAGGAAAAGGAGATGATAAACGTCAAAATATTCCTATAGTCGATGATTTTTAGTACGAAACAAAATGCAAGAAAACTTGCTTAAAATGTAATATTATTCGAAATTCTGAGATTTGTAGGCCAAATCACATATCGTGATACTACATGAAATAGTATCGAAATATTGGTAAAAATGAATATATTTGCGTAATATCAAACTACATGAAAATCGTGAAAAAAGTCACTATTTCCCCATATTTAAGGATTATAACTTAGAATCATAGAGCGAGGTTTCGTATTATTTAGATCCAAGAAAAGACATATGACAATGTTGTTTAAAATACAAATGATAAAAATCAATGTGTTTTCATTAGAATTAACTAAAATGTTCCTGATTTTCCGTTTATATTACTGATGGAAGATGTACAGGTAAAACCGCTCTATTCCGGCTGAAACGTCGATATATGCAATAAAAACAGAACTTCTCCCCTTTTCAATATCTTACTCAGTATATTAACGAGAAACAAATAGATGATTGAAAATGAAGTATTTAAGGTTATTATCTAATCAATTATGTGTTTGGATCATTTTTATCGTATATATATGAATTAATACCCATGGACGGAAAATTCACAAAAACGTGGAAAACGGCAAAATATTGCCTAATTCGATGATATTTTGTTTAAATCACATGAAGGAAAAGGAGATGATAAACGTTAAAATATTGCTAATTTCGATGATTTTTCGTACGAAACAAAATGCAAGAAAACTTGCTTAAAATGCAATATAATGCGAAATTCTGAGATTTGAAGGCCAAATCACATATCGTGATACTACATGAAATAGTATCGAAATATTGGTAAAAATGAATATATTTACGTAATATCAAACTACATGAAAAACGTGAAAAAATTCACTATATAACCATATTTGAGGATTTTAACTTCAAATCATAAAGCGAGGTTTGGTATTATTTAGATCCAAGAAAAGACATATGACAATGTTGTTTCCAATGCAAATGATAAAAAACAGTGTGTTTTCATTAGAATTAACTATAATGTTCTTGATTTTCCGTTTATATTAACGATGGAAGATGTACACGTAAAACCGCTCTAATCCGGCTGAAACGTCGATATATGCAATAAAAACCGAACTTCTCCCCTTTTCAATATCTTACTCAGTATTTTAACGAGAAACAAATACATGATTGAAAATGAAGTATTTAAGGTTATTATCTAATCAATTATGTGTTTGCATCATTTTTATCGTATATATATGAATTAATACCCATGGACTGAAAATTCACAAAAACGTGGAAAACGGCAAAATATTGCCTAATTCGATGATATTTTGTTTAAATCACATGAAGGAAAATGGGATGATAAACGTCAAAATATTGCTAAATTCGATGATTTTTCGTACGAAACAAAATGCAAGAAAACTTGCTTAAAATGCAATATTATGCGAAATTCTGAGATTTCAAGGCCAAATCACATATCGTGATACTACATGAAATAGTATCGAAATATTGGTAAAAATGAATATATTTACGTAATATCAAACTACATGAAAATCGTGAAAAAAGTCACTATTTCCCCATATTTAAGGATTATAACTTAGAATCATAGAGCGAGGTTTCGTATTATTTAGATCCAAGAAAAGACATATGACAATGTTGTTTAAAATACAAATGATAAAAATCAATGTGTTTTCATTAGAATTAACTAAAATGTTCCTGATTTTACGTTTATATTACTGATGGAAGATGTACACGTAAAACCGCTCTATTCCGGCTGTAACGTCGATATATGCAATAAAAACCGAACTTCTCCCCTTTTCAATATCTTACTCAGTATTTTAACGAGAAACAAATAGATGATTGAAAATGAAGTATTTAAGGTTATTATCTAATCAATTATGTGTTTGCATCATTTTTATCGTATATATATGAATTAATACCCATGGACTGAAAATTCACAAAAACGTGGAAAACGGCAAAATATTGCCTAATTCGATGATATTTTGTTTAAATCACATGAAGGAAAATGGGATGATAAACGTCAAAATATTGCTAAATTCGATGATTTTTCGTACGAAACAAAATGCAAGAAAACTTGCTTAAAATGCAATATTATGCGAAATTCTGAGATTTCAAGGCCAAATCACATATCGTGATACTACATGAAATAGTATCGAAATATTGGTAAAAATGAATATATTTACGTAATATCAAACTACATGAAAAACGTGAAAAAAGTCACTATATAACCATATTTGAGGATTTTAACTTCAAATCATAAAGCCAGGTTTGGTATTATTTAGATCCAAGAAAAGACATATGACAATGTTGTTTCCAATGCAAATGATAAAA
This sequence comes from Procambarus clarkii, assembly GCF_040958095.1. NCBI lineage: Eukaryota > Metazoa > Arthropoda > Malacostraca > Decapoda > Cambaridae > Procambarus > Procambarus clarkii. The sequence goes on along the minus strand of NC_091175.1, from coordinate 1,378,862 downwards.
AACAGTGTGTTTTCATTAGAATTAACTATAATGTTCTTGATTTTCCGTTTATATTAACGATGGAAGATGTACACGTAAAACCGCTCTATTCCGGCTGAAACGTCGATATATGCAATAAAAACAGAACTTCTCCCCTTTTCAATATCTTACTCAGTATATTAACGAGAAACAAATAGATGATTGAAAATGAAGTATTTAAGGTTATTATCTAATCAATTATGTGTTTGGATCATTTTTGTCGTATATATATGAATTAATACCCATGGACGGAAAATTCACAAAAACGTGGAAAACGGCAAAATATTGCCTAATTCGATGATATTTTGTTTAAATCACATGAAGGAAAAGATGATGATAAACGTTAAAATATTGCTAATTTCGATGATTTTTCGTACGAAACAAAATGCAAGAAAACTTGCTTAAAATGCAATATTATGCGAAATTCTGAGATTTGAAGGCCAAATCACATATCGTGATACTACATGAAATAGTATCGAAATATTGGTAAAAATGAATATATTTACGTAATATCAAACTACATGAAAAACGTGAAAAAGGTCACTATATAACCATATTTGAGGATTTTAACTTCAAATCATAAAGCGAGGTTTGGTATTATTTAGATCCAAGAAAAGACATATGACAATGTTGTTTCCAATGCAAATGATAAAAAACAATGTGTTTTCATTAGAATTAACTATAATGTTCTTGATTTTCCGTTTATATTAACGATGGAAGATGTACACGTAAAACCGCTCTAATCCGGCTGAAACGTCGATATATGTAATAAAAACCGAACTTCTCCCCTTTTCAATATCTTACTCAGTATTTTAACGAGAAAGAAATAGTTGATTGAAAATGAAGTATTTAAGGTTATTATCTAATCAATTATGTGTTTGCATAATTTTTATCGTATATATAATGAATTAATACCCATAGACTGAAAATTCACAAAAACGTGGAAAAACGGCAAAATATTGCCTAATTCGATGATATTTTGTTTAAATCAAATAAAGGAAAAGGGGATGATAAACGTCAAAATATTGCTAAATTCGATGATTTTTCATACGAAACAAAATGCAAGGAAACTTGCTTAAAATGCAATATTATGCGAAATTCTGAGATTTGAAGGCCAAATCACATATCGTGATACTACATGAAATAGTATCGAAATATTGGTAAAAATGAATATATTTGCGTAATATCAAACTACATGATTAACGTGAAAAAGTCACTATTTTACCATATTTGAGGATTTTACCTTCAAATCATAGAGCGAGGTTTCGTATTATTTGGATCCAAGAAAAGACATATGACAATGTTGTTTCCAATACAGATGATAAAAATCAAAGTGTTTTCATTAGAATTAACTAAAATGTTCCTGGTTTTCCGTTTATATTACCGATGGAAGATGTACACGAAAATCGCTCTATTCCGGCTGAAACGTCGATATATGCAATAAAAACAGAACTTCTCCCCTTTTCAATATCTTACTCAGTATTTTAACGAGAAACAAATAGTTGATTGAAAATGAAGTATTTAGGGTTATTATCTAATCAATTATGTGTTTGCATCGTTTTTATCGTATATATATTATATATATATATGTTTCAGCCGGAATTAAAACCTATGGACTGAAAATTCACAAAAACGTGGAAAACGGCAAAATATTGTCTAATTCGATGATATTTTGTTTAAATCACATGAAGGAAAAAAAGATGATAAACGTCAAAATATTGCTATATTCGATGATTTTTAGTACGAAACAAAATGCAAGAAAACTTGCTTAAAATGCAATATTATTCGAAATTCTGAGATTTCAAGGCCAAATAACATATCGTGATGCTACATGAAATAGTATCGAAATATTGGTAAAAATGAATTTATTTAGGTAATATCAAACTACATGAAAAACGTGAAAAAAGTCACTATATAACCATATTTGAGGATTTTAACTTCAAATCATAGAGCGAGGTTTCGTATTATTTAGATCCAAGAATATGACATATGACAATGTTGTTTCCAATACAAATGATAAAAAACAGTGTGTTTTCATTAGAATTAACTATAATATTCTTGATTTTCCGTTTATATTAACGATGGAAGATGTACACGTAAAACCGCTCTAATCCGGCTGAAACGTCGATATATGCAATAAAAAACGAACTTCTCCCCTTTTCAATATCTTACTCAGTATTTTAACGAGAAACAAATACATGATTGAAAATGAAGTATTTAAGGTTATTATCTAATCAATTATGTGTTTGCATCATTTTTATCGTATATATATATGAATTAATACCCATGAACGGAAAATTCACAAAAACGTGGAAAACGGCAAAATATTGCCGAATTCGATGATATTTTGTTTAAATCACATGAAGGAAAAAGAGATGATAAACGTTAAAATATTGCTAAATTCGATGATTTTTCGTACGAAGCAAAATGTAAGAAAACTTGCTTAAAATGCAATATTATGCGAAATTCTGAGATTTGAAGGCCAAATCACATATCGTGATACTACATGAAATAGTATCGAAATATTGGTAAAAATGAATATATTTACGTAATATCAAACTACATGAAAAACGTGAAAAAAGTCACTATATAACCATATTTGAGGATTTTAACTTCAAATCATAGAGCGAGGTTTCGTATTATTTAGTTCCAAGAAAAGACATATGACAATGTTGTTTCCAATACAAATGATAAAAAACAATGTGTTTTCATTAGAATTAACTATAATGTTCTTGATTTTCCGTTTATATTAACGAGGGAAGATGTACACGTAAAACCGCTCTAATCCGGCTGAAACGTCGATATATGCAATAAAAACCGAACTTCTCCCCTTTTCAATATCTTACTCAGTATTTTAACGAGAAACAAATAGATGATTGAAAATGAAGTATTTAAGGTTATTATCTAATCAATTATGTGTTTGCATCATTTTTATCGTATATATATCAATTAATACCCATGGACTGAAAATTCGCAAAAACGTGGGAAACGGCAAAATATTGCCTAATTCGATGATATTTTGTTTAAATCACATGAAGGAAAATGGGATGATAAACGTCAAAATATTGCTAAATTCGATGATTTTTCGTACGAAACAAAATGCAAGAAAACTTGCTTAAAATGCAATATTATGCGAAATTCTGAGATTTGAAGGCCAAATTACATATCGTGATACTACATGAAATAGTATCGAAATATTGGTAAAAATGAATATATTTACGTAATATCAAACTACATGAAAAACGTGAAAAAAGTCACTATATAACCATATTTGAGGATTTTAACTTCAAATCATAAAGCGAGGTTTGGTATTATTTAGATCCAAGAAAAGACATATGACAATGTTGTTTCCAATGCAAATGATAAAAAACAATGTGTTTTCATTAGAATTAACTATAATGTTCTTGATTTTCCGTTTATATTAACGATGGAAGATGTACACGTAAAACCGCTCTAATCCGGCTGAAACGTCGATATATGTAATAAAAACCGAACTTCTCCCCTTTTCAATATCTTACTCAGTATTTTAACGAGAAAGAAATAGTTGATTGAAAATGAAGTATTTAAGGTTATTATCTAATCAATTATGTGTTTGCATAATTTTTATCGTATATATAATGAATTAATACCCATAGACTGAAAATTCACAAAAACGTGGAAAAACGGCAAAATATTGCCTAATTCGATGATATTTTGTTTAAATCAAATAAAGGAAAAGGGGATGATAAACGTCAAAATATTGCTAAATTCGATGATTTTTCATACGAAACAAAATGCAAGGAAACTTGCTTAAAATGCAATATTATGCGAAATTCTGAGATTTGAAGGCCAAATCACATATCGTGATACTACATGAAATAGTATCGAAATATTGGTAAAAATGAATATATTTGCGTAATATCAAACTACATGATTAACGTGAAAAAGTCACTATTTTACCATATTTGAGGATTTTACCTTCAAATCATAGAGCGAGGTTTCGTATTATTTGGATCCAAGAAAAGACATATGACAATGTTGTTTCCAATACAAATGATAAAAATCAAAGTGTTTTCATTATAATTAACTAAAATGTTCCTGGTTTTCCGTTTATATTACCGATGGAAGATGTACACGAAAATCGCTCTATTCCGGCTGAAACGTCGATATATGCAATAAAAACAGAACTTCTCCCCTTTTCAATATCTTACTCAGTATTTTAACGAGAAACAAATAGTTGATTGAAAATGTAGTATTTAGGGTTATTATCTAATCAATTATGTGTTTGCATCGTTTTTATCGTATATATATGAATTAAAACCTATGGACTGAAAATTCACAAAAACGTGGAAAACGGCAAAATATTGTCTAATTCGATGATATTTTGTTTAAATCACATGAAGGAAAAAAAGATGATAAACGTCAAAATATTGCTATATTCGATGATTTTTAGTACGAAACAAAATGCAAGAAAACTTGCTTAAAATGCAATATTATTCGAAATTCTGAGATTTGAAGGCCAAATAACATATCGTGATGCTACATGAAATAGTATCGAAATATTGGTAAAAATGAATTTATTTAGGTAATATCAAACTACATGAAAAACGTGAAAAAAGTCACTATATAACCATATTTGAGGATTTTAACTTCAAATCATAGAGCGAGGTTTCGTATTATTTAGATCCAAGAATATGACATATGACAATGTTGTTTCCAATACAAATGATAAAAAACAGTGTGTTTTCATTAGAATTAACTATAATATTCTTGATTTTCCGTTTATATTAACGATGGAAGATGTACACGTAAAACCGCTCTAATCCGGCTGAAACGTCGATATATGCAATAAAAAACGAACTTCTCCCCTTTTCAATATCTTACTCAGTATTTTAACGAGAAACAAATACATGATTGAAAATGAAGTATTTAAGGTTATTATCTAATCAATTATGTGTTTGCATCATTTTTATCGTATATATATATGAATTAATACCCATGAACGGAAAATTCACAAAAACGTGGAAAACGGCAAAATATTGCCGAATTCGATGATATTTTGTTTAAATCACATGAAGGAAAAAGAGATGATAAACGTTAAAATATTGCTAAATTCGATGATTTTTCGTACGAAGCAAAATGTAAGAAAACTTGCTTAAAATGCAATATTATGCGAAATTCTGAGATTTGAAGGCCAAATCACATATCGTGATACTACATGAAATAGTATCGAAATATTGGTAAAAATGAATATATTTACGTAATATCAAACTACATGAAAAACGTGAAAAAAGTCACTATATAACCATATTTGAGGATTTTAACTTCAAATCATAGAGCGAGGTTTCGTATTATTTAGTTCCAAGAAAAGACATATGACAATGTTGTTTCCAATACAAATGATAAAAAACAATGTGTTTTCATTAGAATTAACTATAATGTTCTTGATTTTCCGTTTATATTAACGAGGGAAGATGTACACGTAAAACCGCTCTAATCCGGCTGAAACGTCGATATATGCAATAAAAACCGAACTTCTCCCCTTTTCAATATCTTTCTCAGTATTTTAACGAGAAACAAATAGATGATTGAAAATGAAGTATTTAAGGTTATTATCTAATCAATTATGTGTTTGCATCATTTTTATCGTATATATATGAATTAATACCCATGGACTGAAAATTCGCAAAAACGTGGGAAACGGCAAAATATTGCCTAATTCGATGATATTTTGTTTAAATCACATGAAGGAAAATGGGATGATAAACGGCAAAATATTGCTAAATTCGATGATTTTTCGTACGAAACAAAATGCAAGAAAACTTGCTTAAAATGCAATATTATGCGAAATTCTGAGATTTCAAGGCCAAATCACATATCGTGATACGACATGAAATAGTATCGAAATATTGGTAAAAATGAATATATTTACGTAATATCAAACTACATGAAAATCGTGAAAAAAGTCACTATTTCCCCATATTTAAGGATAATAACTTAGAATCATAGAGCGAGGTTTCGTATTATTTAGATCCAAGAAAAGACATATGACAATGTTGTTTAAAATACAAATGATAAAAATCAATGTGTTTTCATTAGAATTAACTAAAATGTTCCTGATTTTCCGTTTATATTACTGATGGAAGATGTACACGTAAAACCGCTCTATTCCGGCTGAAACGTCGATATATGCAATAAAAACAGAACTTCTCCCCTTTTCAATATCTTACTCAGTATATTAACGAGAAACAAATAGATGATTGAAAATGAAGTATTTAATGTTATTATCTATTCAATTATGTGTTTGGATCATTTTTATCGTATATATATGAATTAATACCCATGGACGGAAAATTCACAAAAACGTGGAAAACGGCAAAATATTGCCTAATTCGATGATATTTTGTTTAAATCACATGAAGGAAAAGGAGATGATAAACGTTAAAATATTGCTAATTTCGATGATTTTTCGTACGAAACAAAATGCAAGAAAACTTGCTTAAAATGCAATATAATGCGAAATTCTGAGATTTGAAGGCCAAATCACATATCGTGATACTACATGAAATAGTATCGAAATATTGGTAAAAATGAATATATTTACGTAATATCAAACTACATGAAAAACGTGAAAAAAGTCACTATATAACCATATTTGAGGATTTTAACTTCAAATCATAAAGCGAGGTTTGGTATTATTTAGATCCAAGAAAAGACATATGACAATGTTGTTTCCAATGCAAATGATAAAAAACAGTGTGTTTTCATTAGAATTAACTATAATGTTCTTGATTTTCCGTTTATATTAACGATGGAAGATGTACACGTAAAACCGCTCTAATCCGGCTGAAACGTCGATATATGCAATAAAAACCGAACTTCTCCCCTTTTCAATATCTTAATCAGTATTTTAACGAGAAACAAATAGATGATTGAAAATGAAGTATTTAAGGTTATTATCTAATCAATTATGTGTTTGCATCATTTTTATCGTATATATATGAATTAATACCCATGGACTGAAAATTCACAAAAACGTGGAAAACGGCAAAATATTGCCTAATTCGATGATATTTTGTTTAAATCACATGAAGGAAAATGGGATGATAAACGTCAAAATATTGCTAAATTCGATGATTTTTCGTACGAAACAAAATGCAAGAAAACTTGCTTAAAATGCAATATTATGCGAAATTCTGAGATTTCAAGACCAAATCACATATCGTGATACTACATGAAATAGTATCGAAATATTGGTAAAAATGAATATATTTACGTAATATCAAACTACATGAAAATCGTGAAAAAAGTCACTATTTCCCCATATTTAAGGATTATACCTTAGAATCATAGAGCGAGGTTTCGTATTATTTAGATCCAAGAAAAGATATATGACAATGTTGTTTAAAATACAAATGATAAAAATCAATGTGTTTTCATTAGAATTAACTAAAATGTTCCTGATTTTCCGTTTATATTACTGATGGAAGATGTACACGTAAAACCGCTCTATTCCGGCTGAAACGTCGATATATGCAATAAAAACAGAACTTCTCCCCTTTTCAATATCTTACTCAGTATATTAACGAGAAACAAATAGATGATTGAAAATGAAGTATTTAAGGTTATTATCTAATCAATTATGTGTTTGGATCATTTTTATCGTATATATATGAATTAATACCCATGGACGGAAAATTCACAAAAACGTGGAAAACGGCAAAATATTGCCTAATTCGATGATATTTTGTTTAAATCACATGAAGGAAAAGGAGATGATAAACGTTAAAATATTGCTAATTTCGATGATTTTTCGTACGAAACAAAATGCAAGAAAACTTGCTTAAAATGCAATATTATGCGAAATTCTGAGATTTGAAGGCCAAATCACATATCGTGATACTACATGAAATAGTATCGAAATATTGGTAAAAATGAATATATTTACGTAATATCAAACTACATGAAAAACGTGAAAAAAGTCACTATATAACCATATTTGAGGATTTTAACTTCAAATCATAAAGCGAGGTTTGGTATTATTTAGATCCAAGAAAAGACATATGACAATGTTGTTTCCAATGCAAATGATAAAAAACAATGTGTTTTCATTAGAAATAACTAAAATGTTCTTGATTTTCCGTTTATATTAACGAGGGAAGATGTACACGTAAAACCGCTCTAATCCGGCTGAAACGTCGATATATGCAATAAAAACCGAACTTCTCCCCTTTTCAATATCTTACTCAGTATTTTAACGAGAAACAAATAGATGATTGAAAATGAAGTATTTAAGGTTATTATCTAATCAATTATGTGTTTGCATCATTTTTATCGTATATATATGAATCATATGTCTTTTCTGGTATTATTTAGATCCAAGAAAAGACATATGACATATGTCTTTATGAGCCAAAATATGGCTCAAGTGTTGAATTTGGGATGTTTGTGATATATTTTAAAACTGCAGAGGGGGGGGCAAAATGTGATCCATCGTTGTTCTTAGTAATTGGCATATTTTCAGTATAAAAACTCGTAATTTCAAACTGCGAATACCTAAAGTGAGACAGAATTTGGCTCCAAAATATAGCTCAAGCGTCGAATTTGGGATGTTTGATATATTCTAAAAACTGCAGGGAGGGTATGGGCAAAATGTGACCCATCGACGCTTTCAGTAATTGGCATATTTTCGGTATAAAAGGTCGTAATTTCATACTACGAATACGTGCCGAGAGACAGAATTTGCCTCCGAAATATGGCTCAAGCTTCGAATTTGGGATGTTTGGGATATTTTGAAAACTGCAGGGAGGGTGTGGGCAGAATGCGATCCATAGCTGCTTTCAGTAATTGGCATATTTTCGGTATAAAAAGTTATAATTTTAATTTTCGAACAAGAGCAGAGAGCCAGAATTTGTCTCATCACTCTCTCGAGCCTCTGCATCACCCTCTTAAGCCTCTGCATCTCTTTCTTCAGCCTATGCATCACTCTCTTCAGCCTCTGCATCCCTCTCTTCAGCCTCTGCATCATTCTCCTAAGCCTCTGCATCACTCTCTTCAGCCTCTGCATCACTCTCTTGAGCCTTTGCATCCCGCTCTTAAGCCTCTACATCACTCTCTTAAGCCTATGCATCACTCTCTTGAGCCTCTGCATCACTCTCTTGAGCCTCTGCATCCCTCTCTTGAGCCGAGAGACAAAATTTGGCTCCAAAATATGGCTCAAGCGTCGAATTTGGGATGTTTGGGATATTTTGAAAACTGCAGGGGGAGTTTGGGCAAAATGTGGCCCATCGATGCTCTCAGTAATTGGCATATTTTCGGTATAAAAATTCGTAAACTCAAACTGCGAATACGTGCAGAGAGCGAGAATTTTACTCCAAAATATGGCTCAAGCGTCTAATTTGGGATGTTCAGGATATTTTGAAAACGGCAAGGGATTTTGGGCAAAATGTAACCCATCGCCGCTCTCAGTAATTGGCATATTTTCGGTATAAAAAGTCGTAATTTCAAACTGCGAATACGTGCAGAGAGCCAGAATTTGGCTCCAAAATATGACTCAAGGGGTCGAATTTGGGATGCTTGGGATATTTTGAAAACTGCAAGGAGAATTTGTGCAAAATACGATCCATCGCCGCTTTCAGTTATTGGCATACTTTCGGTATAAAAGGACGTAATTAAAAACTGCGAATACGTGCAGAGAGCCAGAATTTGGTTCCAAAATATGGCTCAAGCGTCGAATTTGGGATGTTTGGGATACTTTGAAAACTGTAGGTGGGGTTTGGGCAAAATGTGACCTATCGCTGCTCTCAGTAATTGGCATATTTTCGATATAAAAAGTCGTTTCTTCAAACTGTGAATACGTGCAGAGAGCGAGAAATTGACTCCAAAATATGACTCAAGCATCGAATTTGGGATGTTTGTGATACTCTGAAAACTGCCGGGAGGGATTGGGCAAAATTTGACCCATCGCTGCTATAAGTAATTGGCAAATTTTCGGTATAAAGAGTAGTAATTTCAAACTAGGGGGGCTTTGGGCAGAATGTGACACATCGCCGCTCACAGTATTTAGCATATTTTCGGTATAAAAAGTCGTAATTTCAAACTGCGAATACGTGCAGAGAGCCAGAATTTGGCTCCAAAATATTACTCAAGGGTTGCATTTGGAATGTATGGGATATTTTGAAAACTGCAGGGAGAATTTGTGCAAAATGTGATCCATCGCCGCTTTCAGTAATTAGCATACTTTCGGTATAAAAAGACGTAATTTCAAACTGCGAACACGTGCAGAGAGCCAGAATTTGGCTCCAAAAAATTTCTCACGCGTCGGACTTGGAATGTTTGGGATATTTTGAAAACTGCAGGGTAGTTTGGCCAAAATGTGACCCATCGCTGCTCTCAGTAATTGGCATATTTTCGGTAAAAAAAGTCGTAATTTCAAAGTGCCAACACGTGGCGAGAACCAGAATTTGGCTTCAAAATATGGCTCAAGCGTCGAATTCGGGATGTTTGGGATATTTTAAAAACTGCAGGGGTGTTAGGGCAATATGTGACCCATCGCCGTTCTCAGTAATTAACATATTTTTGGTATAAAAAGTCGTAATTTTAAACTTCGAACACCTGCAGAGAGTCATAATTTTCCTTCAAAATATGGCTCAAGGGTCGAATTTGAGATGTTTGGGACATTTTGAAAGCTGCAGGGGGGTTTGGGCAAAATGTGTTCCATCGCCGCTCTCAGTAACTGGCATATTTTCGGTACAAAAAGCCGATATTTCAAACTGCAAATACGTGCAGAGAGCCAGAAATTGGCTCCAAAATATGGCTCAAGCGTCGAATTTATGATGTTTGGGATATTTTGAAAACTGCGGGGAGGGTTTGGGCAAAATGTGACCCATCGCCGCTGTAAGCAATTGGTATATTTTCGGTATAAAGAGTAGTAATTTCAAACTACGGGGGGTTTGGGCCAAATGTGACCCA